>NC_064848.1:100662567-100892567 GCF_024139225.1 Suncus etruscus
TTCTCCGTTGACATAATTTTAGCGAATTACATCACTTGTCATGACATCGAACTATAGAATGTGATTGTTCTTTATTGTCAGGGTGTTACCTGAACAAAGTGCCAGGAGTAACTCATTAGCACTGGCAATTGTGTCCCAAGCAAATAAAAAGTGATTATTCTCCTAGAATAACTCTTCCATAACTTTTACTAATAAATTAAATGTTATAAAACCTATGAGGATGACCCATTTTTGATCCCTGGCATTCCATATATTTCTTTGAGCCTACCTGATATTATTTCTGAGCATAGAACAAGGAGTAACCCCTGAGTTACTAAGTGTGCCTGGGTATCCCCCCCCAAAAAAAAATCTCTATGAAAACTCAAGTGGATTTAATTTACAATAGAATTTTTCCATTAACCATTTATAATAATGAGTCTTCCAGTATTAGCTCTTGCCTTCCAAGATATTGTATGTAAACACTTCTATAGTTAATAAAAAGATAAACCAATAAAAAATTAAAATCAACAACATTTTTGAACAACTAGAAAACTGGAATTAAATTAAAACCTTCAAGTATAGAGACATGGATACTCAAAGTGACATAGGCTGGATTTGATTACTTAAAATAGAAGCTTCATAATGTTCAATTGAGGAGGAGGTGGTACTGAACGGCAGTGAAGTATTATGTATGAAACCTTTCCAGTACAAAAACGTGTGTATATGACCCTTTTAAAGACAGTTTGGTGGATGGGATGAAAATGGGAGGCATAGGTTGGAGTAGGAAAGTGGACACTGGTGAAGGGATGGGTGTTGAAACAATGTATGTCTGAAACCAAATCATGAATAACTTTGTAATTTCATGGTAACTGAATTTCTTTTAAAAAGCACATGTTTTTGAAGCATATGTTAATATATTCATGAAAATTGGAGGAAATATAATTAAAGGGTACAAAGTATGAAGATAGGAAACAAAGTGCTTATTTAAAATAATAATTGCTAATAACTTCCAAAACCTAAAATAAAAAACCTAACCCTAGATGTCAAAGGGCACTGGACCCAAATTAAGCTTCAAGAGGAGAGGAACTAAGTGGATACTTGATTTAAGCAGAACAAACCTACATACAACCAACACCTTTTGATGTTAGCCGGTTTTCACTTTGTTTTCCCAATAACCTCCATCTTGGCTAGAGATTCTGTGTGGTGGAGCTGCTGGCTTGTAAGTGTTTATGTTGTGGTGTGGGTTCCTGACCAAGTTGTTCTTTCCCAGTCGTGTGTGGATTATTTCCTGAGTCAGAATTACTACCAGATTCATGTCTTTTGCTCTACCCAAACTAAGAGCATGGGAATCTTGCTCCCATGCTGGGGTTTGTGAAATACTCAGCCTAATATTTCACAATTACCCATATGAAAAAGTGCTCAATATTACTTATTATCAGGAAAGTGGAAACCAAATAACAGTGAGAAATCGCCTCACACCAGTGAGAATGGCATATATACATTTAAAATTATAAATAAATCCTGGATATTTAATGCACAGAACAGTGATGATTACCAACAACCAATAATAAGTATTTGATACCTCAAAGTAACTACAAAGACGTGGAAAGTCTAAATAGTTTTACCAGAAAAGAAAACAACTACATGACATGATGGATGTATTTTCTAAATTAATAATGATAATAATATTGCAATATAAAAATGTATCAAGTCAACATGCTGTATCCTTGAAATTCTCAATATTTCAGTTAAATATCAATAAAAATATTGAGATGAAAATTTATATTCTATACTTTACATGTAAATTTTTCTATTATTTTCAATATATGACCTTTAAGAAATCAAATAATTCAAATTAAATAGTTAAATTAAATTAATTTTAATCTGATTTATTATTAAATCAATAACTTCTTAGTACTCATATTTTATTCTCTACTCTTGCACTTTTCTATCAACCTTATTTGAGTTAAAACAATATCTATTAGAAAAATCACTTTATATAACTCCCCTCATCAACTCTTTTTTTTAATATAAATATTTAAGCACCATGATTACAAGCATGTTCATAGTTGGGTTTCAGTCATAAAAAGAATACCCCCCTTCATCATCTCCTAAAGAAGAATTACACAGATACACTCAATACCATTCCAAGTAAAATTTCTCCTCCCAATATTGCACTTAATTTAGCTCATAAACTCTTGACAAATATATTTTATAATCATCATATTTGTATATGTTACTATACCATCTCAAAAGTTTTTATCTTGTTGCTTCTTTTTTTTCTTTATTTAAACATCTTGATAACAAATATGATTTTGATTAGGTTTCAGTCATGTAAAGAAGACACCCCTTCATCAGTGCAACATTCCCACCACCAACGTCCCAAATTTCCCTCCATCCCACCCCACCCTCACCTTTACTCTAGACAGGCTCTCCCGTTCCCTCATTCATTCACATGATTATGGTAGTTCTCTGTGTAGTTATTTCTATAACTGCACTCACCACTCTTTGTGGTGAGCTTCATGAAGTGAGCTGGAAGTTCCACTCTAGATTTCTCTTTAGATATTCTAACAAAATGCGAAAAGATAATTTTCTAACACTTATCTCCTCTAAGACTGGCCATCCTAAAAGATCTCTGACTGTCATCAGAACAAACTGGAAACTCAAACTGTTCCATAGGGAAAAACTAAATTCAAGTACTAAAACATTTAATTCTTTACAATTTCTAAGAAAATGATGGATCAGAACTGGAAACCGGTACTTTTATTTCTGTCACATATCTACAATTTAATGACCTGTATTCCGGTCTCTAATTTTAAGAAAAAGACTTGCACTATCCTAAACAAAAATAATCAAAGTATATTAGGGCTGATTACCAATCATGTACAATGCTCAAGTTCTATCACATAGTAGAATGGTAGATACAATACTTTTCTTGTAGACCAGGGCACACAATAGTGCTTCTTTGCCAGTGATATTCTTAAATCATCAAGCTTTCTGATTTCCTATGCACGTTCCCAAAGGAAAACTGATCTAAATATGTAACTTTAAAGTATAGCCTTTTTGTTAATAAAAAAAAAAACCTCAAGGTAATTAGTCTCCTAAAAGTCCTGAAAGCCTACCAACAAGGCATTGCACAGGTACAATCTATATATACACTCCAATATAATTAAACTATAGGAGCTAATGTTCTTGTTATTTTGGAATAATTTAGATACATCAAAATCAATAATACCTTATTTAACTATAAAATAAAATAAATTTTAGTTATTCTTTAGTATTTATTATCATACTTATAATCTCCACATGCAACATAGAGAAAGAATTTACTTTAAAATACCAAGTCTTTTGTTCTTGGTATTGATCATTTATATGTAATTAGTGCTATTGAACTTGCAACCTGTTGTAGATGTTTCTTCTTTTAATTTCTTTATTTAAGCAACATGTGTACAAAAATGTCTATAGTTGGATTTCTGTCATCAAACGTACACCACCATTCACCAGTGTAATTTTTCCACCACCAATGTTAGCCATTTTCATCCTCTCAAAAATCCTGCTTGTCTTCAAGACAGACATTCTATTTTTTCTCTCTCACTATCATTGTCACAGTAGTTTTTGGTGCAGTTGTTTCTCTAACTGCACTCACCACTCTTTATGATGAGTTTCTTATTATTGGCTGGTCTTTTATGCCCTCATCTCTACTTTGACTGGGTATAATACATAATATCTTTAATTTTTCTTAAATACCACAGATGAGTGACTATTCTGTGTCTGTCCCTCTTTCTCTGACTTATCTCACTCAGCTTAATAGTCTTTAATGTCCATACATATATAGAAAAATTTCATGACTTCATTTATTCCAACAGCTGTGTAGTATTCCACTGTATAGATATAGTTTCCTTATGCACAAATCTGTTGTCGGGCAACTGGGTTGTTTACATATACTGACTATTGTAAATAGTGCTGAGGGCATTATTGTGTTCTTGTGTTCCTAGTGTATATCCTGGAATAAACGGGAGCTTAATTTACAGTTTTTGAGGAATTTCCAAATTATTTTCCAGAAAGGTTGGACTAGATAAATTCCTACCAGCAGTGAATAAGAGTTCCTTTCTCTGCATCCACAACAGCACCGGTTCTTCTTTGTGGTATGTGCCAGTCTCTGTAGCATGAGATGATATCTCAGTGTTGTTTTGATTTTCATCTCCCTGATGATTAGTGATGTGGAGCATCTTTTCATGTGCCTTTTGGCCATCTGTATTTCTTCTTTGAGAAAATATCTGTTCATTTCGTCTCCCCATTTTGATAGGTTAGATTTTTTCTTATTCAAGATACTGATGTATCTTGTATATTAGCCCTTTTTATATATTAGCCCCTTCTTAGATATTAGCCCCTTACCTGATGGGTATTGGATAAATAGTTTCTCCCATTCTGCGAGTAGCCTTTGTATTCTTGTCACTGTTTCCTTTGAAACAGAAGCTTCTCAGTTTAATGTAGTCCCATTTGTTTATCTCTGCCTTCACTTGTTTAGACAGTGATATTTTCTCCTTGATGACACCATTAGTCTGTCATGGAGTATTTAGTCCTTGTTTTCTTCTATATACCTTGCAGTTTTAGGTATGATATCAAGGTCTTTAATCTATTTTTATTGAACCCTCAAGGGCCAAATTCAGATGTTTATTCTTTTTAAGGAACCCTTAAAAAAACAAGTATGTTTTCCCAATAAATGGGCTTGATCCATCATTCCCATATGGTCTTCCACGCCTGCCAGGAGCAATTTCTGAGTGCAGAGCTAGGATATGAGCACTGCCCAAAACAAAAAAAAAAGAAAAGAAAATCAAAGATTTAAATGAGGGTAGTGGAAATAATCAATTTAGCAGTAAGAAATAAAAAGAAAGCAAATAATATAATGATAAACAATAAAAACCATGGTGTAAAGAATCCTCATATGTGAGTAATAACTATATAAATGCATTAAAGTTATCTATAAAATAACAAATAGTATAATAGTGAAAGATTATTTGGTCACTAATTAATACAATATATTATTTCCAGACACCTTACTGAGAATTTCTTGAAAAAGAGGCCTGATTCTTGTTATGTAAGTCAGCTAAGAAGAAAGGCAGTGGTATGTAAGTCAGGTTCATTATGGTTTAATATAAGTGATACAAAAAAAGTTACAACATTTTGGATTATGTTTGTGTGCAGAAACATTGTTGACCAAAAACAGAAAAGAAAAAAGAACTGTTCACCTATGTCACCAAATGGTCACTATTTCCTTTTCAATTAGTGGCAGCCAACATAATTTAAAATTAGGGAAGAGGTACTCTCATGCAGTGCGGAGATGACCTGGAAGACTCTCCACAGTGCTTCTGGATGACAGGACCCAAGAACTCACTGCTTCCTGGAACCTACAGTGGTACTCTAAGGGTCACATCAGAAGTGCTCAGTGGCTACAACTGATAATATTTAAAATACCAAGTGGTACTGAGAATCCAACAAGGGTCAGCCATATTAAACACATGAACCTCAAGTTTTGTAATATGTCTGTAGCCCTATATATTTTAGAATTAAATTATAAAATAAAATACAGTCTAATAGTAGGTGATAAAGGGGAAAACTTTAAGTGTTATGCTAATTTGGTTTAAAAATTATCACATATTTTTCTGTCCAAAGTATAGCCTGTTTTAAACCATCCACACAGTTTTTAATATTTATTAACTCTCTAGTTGATGAACAATGTGATTCACTATATTTTTATGTTTATTTATACAAATTAGCTGCTTTTCCCTCATCAAATACCTATTACTTGGAATCTTAAAGAATATGCATAGATTTGTTTCTTTCATCTTTTCTGGGTATATCTTTGTTCATAAACGATGATTTGTTTAGAAAGGAATAACAGCAATGCCAACATTGGTATAGGGTATAGACAAAACAGCCTCATATTCTGTAAGATTTGCTTTACTGTATATGTGCAAGTGCCACCATCACACTGATTTATTTATCTTGACTCAACATGGGATTATACCCTATGGGAATGAATATACATTAAGAAATTCTAAATAATGGCAGTAAATTTGTCTAGAAATTTTTCATGTGGTTTATATGTTTTGGCATGCCTCAAATTCATCATAATACATTTGGTTACTTTTTCATAATAATTTACTCAGAAAATATATATTCAAATTTTCTGATCCTCAGATATAGCACTTTATGTCAAGAGGATAACTAATATCCTTAATGATTTATTCTAAACTTAACTCTAGAGAATGCAGTAGTCTAAAAGAAAGTATCATTTTGCAATAAATGCCAAAAACTTGCTTTATCTAAATAGCCCAACATATAATACTGACAAATTTTAGTTAGTGATAATTTATACCCTTCAGTAGCCAAAGTAATCTATGGGTATCTTCAAATTGCTTTTGTCTATAAAATAAACTCAATTTGCTTTATAACATGAAGAACATATTTAAGGCAATATTTCATAAACATCAGTCACTGAACATTAATGTAATCTTTAATTTAAAAATACTACTATGAGAATTTCTGTTGCTAGGGTTTTCAAATTGAGTTAGACATAATAAAGCTGATTTTCAACCTCACCTGCTAGTAAAGGAAAGACTTCTCATAAAATAAGAGAAAATAAGACATTATTAAATATCCCAAAAGAGCATCTCTGTGCACTGAACTCTTGTTTCTTTGAAAAGAAATGCCTTTTAAAGAGCACCAGAGATGAAGCTTAGGAGATATGTGCCCATAATAACTTCACTTGGTAAATTTCACACTTGCTTATGTCTGCTGCATAATGCCAGCTACATATTAATAATTAGCCCCTGATGCAAAGCACATATTAACAAAATTTCTCTCCTAAGATGACTCAATCATATTAACAAGTCATAAACCAATAGGAAGCAAAATTAAAAATTGTATTAATGTATATGTAAAGCTTCTAACAGGCCACTGTCTACAACAAAATTTCCATTTCAAATATTAATGCAAATATGTGAGATTTAAAAAACTTCTCTTAAATAATTATAACATGCTTTAGTAATAAAATGTACATATTCATACTAAGTTAGAGGCACTTTTCTACTTGTATTATGACATTTAATTTTCATAACCCTATAAAGTATTTCCATAGCTTTTATTTTCACTGACAACACCCAGCAATGCTCAGGGTTTCTTCTGCCTCTGCTCACAGTAATTATTTGTGATGGTTCTTGAGGGACCATATGGGATGCCAGGGATTATACCTAGGTATACTGTGTGCAAGGCAAGTATCTTACCCCCTGTACCATTATTCTGATACCATAGTTCTTTTTGTATAAAGAGAACATTTCATATAAATAGAAGAAAAGTAAAATAATTTAAGAACTCAAAACTTGTAAATGTTGAAATACATTTTTCTAATAAATAAATCTCACCTTTTCAATACTTTAAACTTATAGGAAATATCATTTAAAAGTATATATTTTCCTCTGTCTTATTTTTATACATCCCTGCCTCCTTGAAAAATTTTTCCTATTTCCAATATCTTATTATCACCACACATTTGATATATTTGGTAAAATATTACTATTAACTATATCCCATAACTTATACCACTGTTGACTCAATTTTATATAAATATGGTTTTGACAAATTCATGTCAGTTTCTATCATTGAAGTATGATACAGAACAGTTTTACTGCCAGAAAATCAATTATGCTCCACCTGTTCATTTCTCCTTTTCTCCTATCAAGTCCCTGGCAACCACTGATCATTTTATGCTATCACTGAGCCTTTTCAAAAAAGTCATATGTTTAGTATTAATCCTGCAGTATGTAGCATTTTCAGATGGCCTACTGTATTTGGCAATGTGAAATTAAAGTCCCTCCTTATTTATTCTTATATATTGTTTCTTTCCTTTAAACTTGACTGTGCTCAGGGCTTCCTACTGGCTCTATGTTCTGGAATAATACTGATAGTGCTCAGGAGATCATATATAGTGCCAGATAGCAAATCCAAGTTAGCAAAGGCTAACTTATCCATTGTACTATATCTCCAGCCCTCTATTATTGACTTGATAACAATTCAACTTATCACTGTAGCAGAATTAATTTTTCTTATTGTCTAAGGAAAACATCTTGGTTGCTCTGAAATTTTGGTGAATATAAGTTAAGCTTCTATATTGCTTTTTTAACAGTAAGAACAATTTCTTTAGATATTTCCCTATTGTAACTCTGTCATCAAACCCATTATATACTGTACTACCAGAATAATATTCCTGAATGTCTATAAAATCTATGCCAATGCTAATTTTAATAGGATACACAGTGTCTTCAACAAGCCACATATATTAACCATATATTTAACCAGTATCTTAGCTTTCTAGCCTCATGTTGTCTAATCAAGTAAAACTACACTATCCAGTGTTCCCAGCATTCTCTAAATCCTCAATCTAAATATATACAACATGTATATATTCATGCTATTTACTTTACAAAAGATACTTTTAGTTCACTCTTTCATTTCCAGAATAGCTCATTCACCTATCAAATGCAGATACTTCTGTTCTGAAAAATTTGTAGATATTATTCTAAATACCCATTTACTTCATAAGTCCATATATTCTTCTTATAGTTTAATATTCTGATTTACAGGCTTATGCTCCTGACTTACTACTTGCAAATATCTTGACATCAGGTATTGCATAATTGATTGCCATCAACATTGCTTGGTATGTTGCTTGGCACATAGCTTGACAAGTCTTACTGAATTGAATACATAAATATTTTAAGGGTCAGAGAGATAGTAAAGTGTGTAAGGCGCTTCCTTTGTATGCCTCTGACCTTAGTTCTATTTTCAACACCCTATTTGGTTCCCAGAACCCACAGGAGTGGTCATTGAACACAGAGCCAGATTAATATCTGAGCACTGTTAGTCATGCTTCCCAAAAGCAGCAACTAATTTAGAAGTGCTCACCAATAGACAGTAGAGTGTAAACTTAAGATGTTTTTAAAATAGCCAAAAACTTTCCAACAAGTTTGGGAATATATTATGCTTAGCTTCATAATAAAAAGTAAGTTAAAACTCATCCAATATTATATTATGGTATTTCATCCTAATTTGTTTTATACCAACAAATTAGGCATACATTGTGCTTCATTTCATTTAACAATAAAAATGAAACTTAAAAATATACATAATATAATATGTCATAAAAAGTTTTAACTTGGGGCCAGAGTGATAACACAGCGGTAGGGTGTTCGCGTTGCACACAACCAACCTGGGACGGACCCTGGTTTGACCCCTGCATCCCATATTGTCCCCCAAGCCTGCCAGGAGCAATTTCTGAGTGCAGAGCCAGAAGTAACCCCTGAGCACTGCCGGGTATGTCCCAAAACACCACCAAAATTATTTACTTGGGAACAATGAATCTTCTTCCCACAATTTTATATATGATACAAATAATCTCTGCACTTAGAAATAACTAAAGTTTTAGTACTTGCTTGCTTTTGACAATCACCCTCTTGTATACAGTAGTTTTATTCTATAAGAGCAACATTTCCAAATTGAAACAAATTCCACTCAGCCTAACACTTTATTTCAGCTAAAGAAACATTCCTGCTCAGTTAATATTGACATATTTTTTCATGTTAAAATGTTTCTTATCATAGATACACTGGAGTGAAATTAACTTTTAAACATTTTCCAAGGATATATTTGAAAAATTCTTTAATATGCAAAATCTACAAGTCACTGTATTTCTGTATTTCTTAAAATGAGAGTTACATACTGCATAGTCCCAAATCAATTAATTTAGGAAATAAAATTTAATTTTGTTTCAAAGCAGCTGTTCTGCTAGAATTTATTTGGAAATCTAAAGTCTATCTTCAATGCTTTCATTGTTAGGCAAAATACAAAATGGCAATAGATAAATGTTGAGAACATCATTCAATCATTTTTTAAGCAGCTGTCAAATGTCTTTAGAAAACTTCTCAGGGGAAAATGGCTATGTCAGAGTAAATGGCACAGGTATTATGAAAATATGCCAAATGATTTTATCTGTCAAACATGTCTACTAAAGTAAATGTATAATTTCTACTCTAGAAACAGAAAAGGACAGAAAAAATGAAGGAAGAAAATAAAATAAAGGCAAGGAAGGAAAGGCAGTTATTCCTTTACAATATTTAATGATAATTTTTCATAAAATACAACAGTGTGTGGGGTAACTATATGTATACAATTACAAAATATTTTTAAGTCAAGGATTCTTTTACTAGAAAGACAATCTATAAACACAGTTGAATGAATTTCACAGTTTATATAATATTTAAATAATATTGAACAAACTTGTCAAAAGATTAAAATAAATATATTAAAAACAGTCTTCTGACATACTTTTAAAAGCAATATCTGATAAACTATTGGACGGAAACTTTGTATTAATTAATGAAAATTATAAATTTCAAAGTTTCTGTGATTTTACATAACAAAACAAATATGAGAATTTATTTACTATATAGAAATTTGGGAAAATTGAGAGCAACAAGAATGTTTGTTTTTCATTAATAAATATATCAAGGCATAATTTTCTTTTAAAAAATTAAAAATTCAAATGAAGTCTTAAATAGTGTGCTATATGAGTATATATATACAGTTGTATATATATATGTATATATATATATGTCAGAGTCTATACTCTGAGAATATACTTTGAAAATCATGGGCTTATAAGTTATGATATAATTATGGTTTATTTTTACAAGTTGATTCAATAAATATTATTACATTATAGTGGAAAATATTTCTACCTGTATGTTTTAAGGAACTAAATTTGAGTTTGAGTTATCAGAAAATTGCAATAATTTGACATTAATTTCTTCCCCAATCAATGTTGTCAAAAGGAATTGAGAAAGAAGGATGAACTATTTTGAAAAATAGGTGAAAAATATGCTATTTACAATTTTAAGTTTTGTAAACTATAGAAATAGTAGCATTGATGGACTTGCTTCTAATGAGAATTTTCTTTTCTTTTTTTACTTAGTGATTTGGAAAAGTTTTTACTTTTTTTAATTTATTTAAAGAAAATGTATCACATAGTTGACATAACTGATCATAATGCATATGTTTCAGGATGATAAAAAGCGAAGTAATTAAGAAATAGAGAATAATTTTTAAAAATGGAAAAAAGAGAGAGTTCATTAGCAGTTATATTATTTTATCACCAATAAAGACATTAATACAATAGCCAAAGGTTATTTAGTACACTCCCTTTTTTTTCTTTAGAGACGGGAGACACGTTAAAAAAAAGAGAGATGTGTGTGGCAGTTGTCGTTTGCATAGGCACAACAAAATATGGAAGAAATTGGAAAGAAAGACATTTGGCCTAAAAAACAGGGAGATCTTACCCCTGAAGTATTTTGGCATAAGACCAACACAAGGCTTCAGGCATACTAGGTTGTCCACCTCTAGTTATTCTTGGTGGTCAGCTCTTCAGCATTACAGTTTTTGCTGTCAGGTTTTTGGAGTTTATAGATCCTGGTTTCTGTACAGGTCCTAGGTTGGAGACCAGGTGGTGTGTAGAGTCTTCTGGTTCCATCTTACCATCAGTTAGCATTGCAGAGAATCCTGCCCTAAAAGCAGACTGTTCTTGTTGCCTGGTTGTCAGGGTGATATAAAAACTGTCTTTGGAGTAAATCAGTGCCATGGTGGTAGTGGGGCCTTCCTTGATAGAATTGATGTTCCTGGTGCTGGTTTAGGAAACCTTGTTTGTTTCTGTAGGTAGTATCCATGGTTCAGAGGTGAATGTTAAATGTCCAATCAGCTGTAATATATAAGCCAATTCATTGTGCCAAGGGTTTAGTGTGTAAAGTCCCACTACAGTATAAAAATTTCTGTTTTCCCATCTCTATTAAATAAAATCTTTTTGCATCTGTTAACTTTTCTCATTTTGATGTGCCTATGCAAAAAGAGACAATGCCACAGGTAATTACTAGTGCAAAAAAAAAAAAAGTAAAGCTGGCAAGTCTACTGTAAAATTTTCCTTTTGTTCTCCCCATTTTTTTTTCCTTTTAGGCAAATCATGTTTGATAAGGGTGAACTAAATTGAAGAAAGGCTTCATTGCTTAAGTTGTGTGTGGAGCATTCTTAAGAACAATCATGGTTTTCAAATCTAAATAACCAAGTGACGTGGTAATGAGCACTGTATGAGGAGACTATCCCATGAAATTGATATTATATCTATTACAGATGAACATTAGAGAGCCATTGGTATGGTGAATATAAATACTCATGCAATCAATCCATGGGTTACAATTGCAAAGCAGACTCAGGTGAGATGGGATATAAAATAAAAAAGGGAGAGAAAGAGAAAGAAGAAATGATTAAAACCAACAAAGGTTTTACATTTTCTGGTCTAATTCTGTTTGGTGAGAGTAATCTTTACTGGGGAAAGGCTACCTGGAATAGATTGTATATAGAGCATTCTAGAAAATACATGACATGATAATGAGCACATTATAGGGAATATATACCATAAATTATTATTTAGTGGATTTTACACATCCCGTTTCCTTTCCTAGAGGCAACCTATAATTATGAACATTATGGTATCCTGGTAGACTATGCACCCACGTGGTTTGGGGGGGAAAAAGGACTGATGAGAAGGAGGGAAAGCTCTTTTGTTAGGCCTGTGAAGCCCCGGGACTGGGGTCCTGTTGCCCAGATCTCCTGTCTCGGCAGAGGCCACGCGGTTCCCAGATGAAAATGGACTCATTCGGTAGTGACACTGGGATGTGGGGGCCTGCCGGGTAGAAGCCACCTGAGCCGCCCGGTTCTGACCAGCGGGTAGGTCACTGACTGGTGTTCCTTTTCCACCACCCAACCACCCCACTTTGGACCCACCTTTCTGCTACAACTCTCCTGTCCCGCCCAGAAGAAAATGGATTCTTTCGATAGTGACACTTCTAATGAGAATTTTCTTAAGAAGAAACAATATATTATTTAAAATTTGGGGTTAGAAGAATAAAATAACCAAGAAAGAATATCTTATCCAAGTATAAAAAGTGATAATTTTTAAAATGTAAATATTTCTTGCAAATTATCCATGATTTTATTCACTAATTTGCATTCTGTATTTTACCCTCAGATTATTCACTTACAGCCACACTTAGAGGCTTAACTCCCAAATAACAAAGAAAACTCAAAAATAAAATTTAAAAATGTTAACAATTAAAACATTGGGGGCCGGGTGGTGGCGCTAGAGGTAAGGTGCCTGCCTTGCCTGCGCTAGCCTAGGAAGGACTGCGGTTCGATCCCCCGGCGTCCCATATGGTCCCCCAAGCCAGGAGCGACTTCTGAGCGCATAACCAGGAGTAACCCCTGAGCATCACCGGGTGTGGCCCAAAAAAAAAACAATTAAAACATTGGAATTAGATGCATAATTAAAAAGTTTGTAAGAGTAAGCATGTTTTATGCACAAAAATATAGAAAAATATAATTCTTTCATTCATTCACAGCAACAAAATAAAAAATACTGTACTTTCAAATATATAAGACCTCAGTCAAGTAGGTGGGTTTTCCAAAGAAGAAATAATACCAGTGTCATACTCGCTCATTTACTAGAACAGTGTCTCTTTTATAAAGTGCGAATTTGATGAAAAGTCCTCAAAAAATAATCTTGTACCTCTAGAAATAATAACAAAAAGGGACTTAAGATAATACCATTTCAAAAGAATTTACATCACATATTAGATAAAACAGTAGACGTTAGCTCTCCTTTTCTATATGTCACTTTAGGCAAGTTGTGTGGCTTCTAATAACCTTTTATCTTCTATAAAAGGGGTCATTTTTCTCCCTTCTGATTCATGTTTTTGTTTGTGGACTAAATTAAAAATTAATGAGAAGCTATTTTTAAAACTATAAACAATACTACATCACAGCATATGGAGATAAATCTAAATCTTTAAATACTAAATTGTTCAACACCCAAAAAGGCAATAGCTTCAAGGAGAAATAGAACACATTCCGCAAGAACTTTCTACTTCATACACTCTGGCAGAGGGGGTGGGAATTAACAGGAGTATTACTTATCAATACTAATGCAAAATAAACTTGCTTGATTTATTTATTTTTGTATTGAGAGTTCATTTTTGGGGAAAGAGCCTGCCCAGAGATGCTTGAGGGCCACACATGGCTCTGTGAAGTTCAGAGGTTGGTAACAGCAGAGTTTGGAACTATATGATGCCAAGAATCAAATCTAGGCCTACCACATGCAAAGCATTCATGCAGCTAATTGTGCTATCTCTAAAGTCCCTGGGGCAGTTTCAAGGTGAATTCTAAAATATATTTCATGTTTATATCAGCATAACCATAACTGACTCAGAAAAGTAAACACCGAGATGTATAGTGGCAATTCAATTCTGAAATGCATCCTAACTGTATGTCATTATTAGTAGGCACTGATCATACTCATTAATTCTCATAAATGAGTCCTAGCAATAATTGTGGTCTAAATAGGCTTAATATTATCAGATAAGTTCCAATTCATATTTAGTAGGTTTTTTAGTCAGTTCTAGGCACCTGATCACCCTTTTCTGGAAACACACATTTAAAAAACTTGGAACTGTAAACATTTTCTATAACCCTTTGAAACATAAAATTTTTAAAAGCCACCTGTCAATTTTACAATCCAAGACTATCTTTCCCAAGGACTGGAAAGTCCTTCTTTTTTATTTCTAAACATCAGGGAATATAGAGCCTCTAATTTCCAGTGTCTAGAGGTGGATAGGAACTGAACTTCAGTGGAGGCTTTATTCCAAGTTACAAAATCACTTTCTATCATAGATACTTTTGGATAAAGCCAATTATCAAATGCAGATGGCCTGAGCTCTCACTCTCACCAAGGCTTAAATGGAATTCATTCTAAATTTTCTGACCTAAGTCTCTATCGTAAATACAATTTCAAATAAATGTTCCTTACTATTTCATTTGCCCATTTGCATTTACTGTTTTTGCTTTTGCACTTGTAAAACTGAGTAAGACAGAAAAACAAATGTTTCTTTAAATTTGCAAGCATGTAGATACAGACTAGGAGGAGTATCATTTGAAAAAGTATAATATAAACACAAATCATCCTTGTGAAAGACTAGTTATTCATAACTTAGCAAGAATCTTGAAGTATATGCTTTTTAAAACCCTAATTATAGGGGATGGAGAAGTGTTAAAGTAAGTAGGGTGCATGCTTTACATAACAACCAACCAGGTTTCAAATCCCAGCACAACTTATAGTCCCCCAAGACAAACCAGGAAAGATCTCTAGTTCCTAGCAATTAAAAACTCAGACACCATTGGATATTTCCCATCAAACAAAAATTTCAAAAAAATTCTAAATATAATTGTCTTAGGTACGGAAATTACAGCATAAAATTTTATATGATGCAGTAAAGCCAATATTGTCTTTTCCAGATTGTTCAAGATCATTTAACAGTTGAATGATGTTAAAAAAATATGGCAAATGTGAAAGAATTCTAAGCAAAATGTCGTTTGATAAACAAAAAGGTGTTGAATGCAAACTTTTTATAATTTCTGAGTTTCTGCATAAGTTCAAGCAAAATGATTGAAACAATTTATATACACATCTTATAATAATATAAACATTAAATTATTAATAAGATTATTATATTTAATATTTATTCTTCTATTATTATTTTTATCTCTGAACATTCCATTTAATACATTAAGGAAAAAGTGACCTGAATTTGTATCACTATGTAGTGTCTAAAAGCATAGTGCAATAATTTTTTGTATATCATGCTATCTCTCCACTGTTTTCATTTTATATAGTTCTTTTTGTTTTGTTTTGTTTTGTTTTTTTTGGGGGGTCACACCTGGCAGCACTCAGGATTTATTTCTGGCGCTACACTCAGAAATCACTCCTGGCAGGCTCAGGGGACCATATGGGATGCCGGGATTCAAACCACCGTCCTTCTGCATGCAAGGCAAATGCCTTACCTCCATGCTATTGCTCCAGCCACTTATATAGTCCTTTAATGTGTGTGTTTATATATTACATGCTTAACAATTTTTAACTAACCTATTATCACTTTCAAGTAATATTAAAATTATACTGTTAAGAGCATATATTATAAAAATGTACTATCATATTTTTAAATCTTGACAGTTTGACACTGAAATTATTTTACTTTCCCTCCTCTCATGTTTGATTGTTAGGATAAGTTATATTTTTACTTAAATGCTGCATATGACCCATCCATAATTATAAAATATAGCTTAACTAAAACCAATAGCCCTTTCATTTTCAATAGGTATTTCATATTCCTTTAATGTCAATGTAGTATGTAATTGGGAAGTTGTTTTTTTAACCCTCTGAATAATGCCAAGTAAGAGATTCTTCTTTCTAGAAACTATTTCCCAAAAGCTGGGAATGACTGGTCCAAGAATAATAGAAAACAAAGAAGTAAAATTTGGCAAAAGAGCCTACTGGTTCAACGATTTCTTTCAGTCGCAGACAAATATGATATGTACATATAAGATGATTTAAAAATTTTATCTCAATGATAATTCTATCATTTGTACCATTAACAAGTAATAAATTTTAAAGTATAACTATTCCCTAGAACATATTTTTAAAAAAGTAGAACATATATTTGTGTAGGTCTATTTTCAGATCATTGTTTGTAAATTAATGTGTTTTGTTTTATTTCTGCCTTCTATAACACTTAATGGTTACTTGGCTGCTAGAGGAAAAAATTGTTCCTGAAAAGAAAAATTGTTAATGGTTCTGACATTATAAATTCCCCAGAACTAACTATAATATTTTATATCATTTTTGCTAGCATCTTTTTGCTAATTTAAAAGCATGATTCCTCATTGCCTTAATAAAAGGATTTCTCATGTTAAATATGGTTTCTTTAATAATAAATATGGTCAACTCTGTAAGAGAATTCCACATTGTACAAGAAGAAAACATTCATTAAATCCCTAAAACATCTAAAGATTTTTCAAATATAATATTAACTTTAATTCTGATTTCAGCATGCAGGATTTGTATTATTATTTATTCATAATATATACAGTAATCATCTTGAATTTCTTCTGAAAGAAATAAAAGGAGATTTATGACAAAGGGATTAGGAGCAAGAAGTGCTGCAAGGAGAATTTCTAAGACAAATTAGTGCTGTGAAAACTGAACAGCCATATGTAGAAAAACTAAAATTATATCCTTACATCACCGCGTTCATAACAATTCATTCATAAATGGAATAAAAACCTAGATATAAAACCTGTTTCTGTGAAACAGGATAGCAGGTAGGACTCTATAGAATCTTGACTTCAGTGGAAATAAATAAATAGGCTATATCAAACTGAAATACTTCTCTGTTGGAAAGAAATGATGCTTAAAATAAAACCTACAAAACATAAAAAAATAAAATAAAAATACTCACTAGTGTTTACAAAACAAACATCAAAGGACTATGTATTAAAAATAAATAAAGCCCTCTCAAAGATCTACATAAAAACAAAAACACAATAAAAATAAACAAACCCTTAAAAATTATGGAGATGAGATGGACAAACAAGCCCTCAAAGCTGATGTAACAGTGATTAACAGGCATATGAAAAAATGTTCATCATAACTGACAATGAGGGAAGTGAAAATGAATATGACAATGATGTATTATCCCATATCACAGAGAATGGTGCATATAAAAAATACAGAAACCATAAATGCTGGTGAGGTTGTGGTGAGAAAAAAATAACTAATTTATTGCTGATAGAACTGTTGCATCATTAAAATAATTTGAGACTTCTTTTAAAATTAAAAACAGGATTCATTTAACTCTGCAATCCAAATTATGTATTTGACATCAAAACCAAAATATTTCATCTGAAATGACTTATCCACACACAGGTGATTGGAGCATAATTTCCAAGAGTCAATATCGAAAGACAACCTAAGTGCATAAAAAATGTGTAGATAAGGTAACTGTGCTGCAAATACAAAAATACTACTCAACTATGAGAAAAGATGAAATCATACAGCCGTCTGAAATGGATAGTATTGGAAGGAGTGAAACAAGAAGAAGTAAGTTCACCTTTGGTGAACTAATATCACTGGATCATAGGACTATGATCTGAGGGTATTGGGACAGGGACGGGGCAACTGGGGCATTGAGGGTATCTTGGAAAAATTGAGGAATCCAGCTACTGATAGTGATTATGATGCAGCAACACTACACACATAAAAAATAACGTATTCTATTTTCGAATAAGTAATTCAAAAGTAAATAAAACATAACATAAGAAAAACAAACTAGAAGAAACTAATAAAGATGTTAGACCACTACTACTTAGGGCATCATTTTAAATGCACATTATACTTTCCTCTAATAAAAGAATGCACCTGTAATAAATATTTGTAAGTAATAAATTAGAGCTTAAATATATCCTTTGACTTTAATAGTCTGATATTCAAATTTCAATGAGTTCAGATGATATCCAATACATGCCAGATAATAATGAACACCTATGTTTCCCTAATTCTGCAATTGTGCTCAGAGGGAAGAAGATGTCATAGTAAATTCACTGGATACTAATCAATTTCTTAAAAATTTAAAATAAATATAGTCCATAAATTGTCCTATTACTATAAACTACTAGCTTGAAGTCATTCAATATCTGAGTAGTTTATCTTAAATTAATTATAATTGTATATATTTGCCAAGCATCATTTCCAACAAAAGCAAAAAATAATAGGTAAAATAAATATCATGGTGATAACTCAGCCTATTCACAATGTTTAAGATGCCAATAGTGTTCAATATATGCAAAGATCCAACTAGCAAATAACCTAAATTTTAAATAAAATATTACTTCTTGTAAATTAAATGTACATTTGTTCAAATATATAAGAATTATAACATATTTATTGATTAATTGGGTCTTCACTGCTTAAGGTATTGTTTTGGTCTTGGGAACATCCTGACAACATGACTAAAACATTAGGGACCTTATAAAATAAGAAAACTTTGAAATCTCAGGAAGCAATAAGCAGCTTTGGGGATTTTAATACATATACATTAATCTAATAAGTAAGTCACAAGGAGATTAATATTTCCCTAAGAAGGCTTCAGTATATTGTATGTTAGATCAAAAGTTTGAAAAATTTCAGACAATATTAAATTTTTCAAGAATATCTTAAAATATTTCTCAAGATGATTGCATGGTCAAGCCTTTGTGTTTGTGTTAATACTAAAATTACATTCTGGTCAGGACACTGTCAACAGTGGTCTTTAGTATAAGGGAGAGAGGAACTCAACCCAAATTTAATTTCTGTCATTTACTGATAAAACTGTCAAAAATAATTATGCTTTTATATTTGTGTAATATGTAGAATTTGGCAAGAAATCCTCGCTTTGTGCTGTTTTATAGTAATGATCAAAACACCATGAAACAAAGTTTGACAAGTGGTTACAAATGATATATGGAAATAGAAAAAGTACTCTGTCCATGGATTATAAAAATATTGTTGAAATGACAGTCTTGCCAAAATCATATAGAAATTCAGTGCAATACCTATAAAAGTACCCTTTTTGAAAAATTTCAGACAAGATTAAATTTTTCAAAAGAGAGGCCTGAGCAGTGGCACAGCGGTAGGGCATTTGCCTTGCACACGGCTAAGCAGGAATCAATCTCCCATAATCCTATGTGGTCCTCCAAGACAGGAGTGATTTCTGAGTATTTAGGCAGGAGTAACCCCTGGGCATCACCAGTGTGGCCAAAAACAAAACAAAACAAAACAAAAAAAATAAATTAATTAAATAAATAAAAGTACCCATGACATTTGAAATATATAGATAAAAATGTTGTTGCAATATTATATAGAGTAATAAAAACACCAAAATAGACAAAGCAATGGAAACAGGAATGTAGGAAGCTTATCTTTCACCAACTTCAATCTGTTATATAAAGATGTAGTGATCAAAACAATATGGTACTAGAATAAGGAGTCAAAGAATAAATGGAGTAACATTGAGAGTCCAACTTCAACAAAAGTGTAAAATTCTGTAAGAATTCAAGAGAAGACTCTTTAACAAATGGTATTGGGAAAACTGGTTGGTCATATGTCAAACATCTAACTCAGACCATTTTTTAATACCCTTACCAAAAGGTAAAATCAAAATGTATTCAATATCTGAATCCATAAATTGTATTGAAAAGAACATATTCATCACAAAGAACAACAATAACAAAAATTGGTATTGATATGAATGAGAAAGAAACTAGATTGCTTCACTTCTGTTGGTAAACTGGATTGATATAACCTTTGATTGCTAAGCAATATGGACACCTCAAAAAACTTAAGTATTGAGCTTCCATGTGACTCAGCAATTTTTGGCATTAATCATAAGGGCCAAAGAATTCTATTCACAAAGATATTTGCACTCCTATACTCAGCGCAGCACTGTTCTCAATAGTCAAATACTGGAAACTACCCATCCCATATGCTCTAAAACTAATGACTGAATAAAGTGTGTCATTTATGTGCAAAATGGAATACTATTTGGCCATAAAAGGGGATAAATCCATGCAATTTGGTGGGTAAAATTGAGAAATTCCATTTCCTTGCATAATTATTGAACCACTTGTCTAATTTTGATTCATTGCTATAAAACAGCACAAAGTGAGGATTTCTCACCAAATTCTACATACAGTATTCCACAAGTACAAAAACATGACGATTTTTGACAGTTTAATCAGCAATGACAGAAATTAAATTTGTGTTCAGTTCCCCTCTCTCTTATACTAAATACCACTGTTGACAGTGTCCTGTCTAGAATGTATTTTCTGTGTTAACACAAACACAATTATTTCTGATGGGACTCAGAGGACCGTGTATATAAAGTACTAGTGATAGAACCCAGGTCCACCATTTACTAGCTAAGTGCCCTACAGTACTATGCTAAGTTACTCAGGAAATAGACAGTTTTAGAAAGATCTCCATCTAATGGGTAATATAAAGAAAATATAAATATGGGGCCGGGTGGTGGCGCAAGAGGTAAGGTGCCTGCCTTGCCTGCGCTAGCCTAGGATGGACCGCGGTTCGATCCCCCGGCGTCCCATATGGTCCCCCAAGCCAGGAGCGACTTCTGAGCGCATAGCCAGGAGTAACCCCTGAGCGTCACCGGGTGTGGCCCAAAAACCAAAAAAAAAAAAAAAAAGAAAATATAAATATGAAGAGGGGCTGGAGCACAGTGGTAGGGCTTTAGCCTTGCACGCAGATGACCTAGGATGGACCACAGTTCGATACCCCGGCATCCAATATGGCCTCCCAAGCCAGGAGCAATTTCTGAGTGTGTAGCCACGAGTAACCCCTGAGCGTCAATGGGTGTGAGGGCCAAAAACCAAAATAATAAAAAAAAAAGAGAGAGAGAGAAAAGAAAAAGAAATAGAGTAAGGAAATGACAAATGTCCAAATGCAACAGCTTTGAGAAGAAAGCTTCAGTAGAAAGTTTACAACAGGGCCCAGAGAGATGGGGCCGGAGATATAGCATGGAGGTAAGGTGTTTGCCTTTCATGCAGGAGGTCATCAGTTCGAATCCCGGTGTTCCATATGGTCCCCCGTGCCTGCCAGGAGCAATTTCTGAGCGTGAAGCCAGGAATAACCCCTGAGCACTGCCGGGTGTGACCCAAAAAAAAAAAAAAAAAACAGGGCCCAGAGAGATAGCACAGCGGCGTTTGCCTTGCAAGCAGCCGATCCAGGACCAAAGGTGGTTGGTTCGAATCCCGATGTCCCATATGGTCCCCCGTGCCTGCCAGGGGCTATTTCTGAGCAGATAGCCAGGAATAACCCCTGAGCACCGCCGGGTGTGACCCAAAAACCAAAAAAAAAAAAAAAAAGAAAGAAAGAAAGTTTACAACAGTGGAGCAATGGGAGTTAACAATAGACAGGAGGGCACTAGGCCAATGATGAAAGAAAACAAACACTACTGTGGAGGTGTGATGTAGGAATGCTATGTATATGTCATCACATATATATTTTTGTATATTGTATATTGTGAACCACAGTGCCTAAAACAAAATTTTAAATAAAAATAAAGAAAACTGTCACATTTAATAGGAAAAAATTGTTTATTCAACTCATCTGATCATGAAATGAATATAGTATAATCATGGGGTAGAACATCTAGTTAGGATTCCTTAGAAATTTAGGGAGATTCTGGTCTGAGCCATAGTCTTAAAATGATACTCAGTAGATGAAGATATTACTTTCCATAGTTGAGAGCTATTTTTTTCTTAGAGAAGAAAATTGTGCCAAATTATCAGTTAAGTTTTTCAAAGACAAGTAGGGGATTAGGAAAAGTCTAATGCATATCACATGTAACAATTTAAAATTTATGTTATTTCAACAATCTTCTTAATATAACTTTAACTATTGAGATGCATAATATTCTTACAAAATGTGATTTTAAAAAACATGACTGACTCAGCCTAGGGAAGGATGGTGACTTTTGGCAACAAAGCTAACAAATGCTTGAAAGAGTTAGATAATTAGAGTAATAATTTTCCCAGTATCTCTCTGGTCCACGTAATCCAGTTTATTATGTATCAAATAATAATGTGAAGAAAGAAAAAAATTATCAACTAAATATTTCACAAAGCATTGGTAACAAATATTTCTGATATTAATTCAATCTTATTTATTGAAGCATGTTAACAAGTCATTATCCTTGTGAGGTAAGATATTTATACCAACATTAACAGAAGAGATAGGATTAAATCTTGAATACTTCTTCAAACCTGGATGCATGCAAGGTATCTGCCATCCCTACTCACTGTACTATTGCTCTTTTTTTCCAGGTGACCATATGGTTATGCCAGGAATCAAACCACCATCCATCCTGGGTCAGTGTGTGCAAAGCAAATGCCTTACTGTTGTGCTATCTCTCCAGCCTCTGTACTATCGCTCTAATTTCTGGTCTCGCTATTTCTTTTGGTCGTGAATTTTTTATAGTAGGTACTTTTAATAATTTTAATAATTTTTAAAATAGTAGTTTAGTGATAACTCAGTTTAGTGATTACTCTTCATCCCTCCTTCAATTTTGAGTAACATATTGGATAGAGTATCCTTCACTGAAATTTTTTTTTGTTTTAATTATTTATTTATTTTAATGCATAATTTTTTTTATTTAAACACCTTGATTACATACATGATTGTGTTTGGGTTTCAGTCATAAAAGGAACACCACCCATCACCAGTGCAACATTCCCATCACCCAAGTCCCAAATCTCCCTCCTCCCCACACAACCCCCGCCTGTACCCTAAACAGGCTCTACATTTCCATCATACATTCTCAATATTAGGACAGTTCAAAATGTAGTTATTTCTCTAACTAAACTCATCACTCTTTGTGGTGAGCTTCCTGAGGTGAGCTGGAACTTCCAGCTCTTTTCTCTTTTGTGTCTGAAAATTATTATTACAAGGGTGTCTTTCATTTTTCTTAAAACCCATAGATGAGTGAGACCATTCTGCGTTTTTCTCTCTCTCTCTGACTTATTTCACTCAGCATAATAGATTCCATGTACATCCATGTATAGGAAAATTTCATGACTTCATCTCTCCTGACAGCTGCATAATATTCCATTGTGTATATGTACCACAGTTTCTTTAGCCATTCGTCTGTTGAAGGGCATCTTGGTTGTTTCCAGAGTCTTGCTATGGTAAATAGAGCTGCAATGAATATAGGTGTAAGGAAGGGGTTTTTGTATTGTATTTTTGTGTTCCTAGGGTATATTCCTAGGAGTGGTATAGCTGGATCGTATGGGAGCTCGATTTCCAGTTTTTGGAGGAATCTCCATATCGCTTTCCATAAAGGTTGAACTAGACAGCATTCCCACCAGCAGTGGATAAGAGTTCCTTTCTCTCCACATCCCCGCCAACACTGTTTATTCTCATTTTTTGTGATGTGTGCCATTCTCTGGGGTGTGAGGTGGTATCTCATCGTTGTTTTGATTTGCATCTCCCTGATGATTAGTGATGTGGAACATTTTTTCATGTGTCTTTTGGCCATGCGTATTTCTTCTTTGTCAAAGTGTCTGTTCATTTCTTCTCCCCATTTTTTGATGGGGTTAGATGTTTTTTTCTTGTAAAGTTCTGTCAGTGCCTTGTATATTTTGGAGATTAGCCCCTTATCTGATGGGTATTGGGTGAATAGTTTCTCCCACTCAGTGGGTGGCTCTTGTATCCTGGGCACTATTTCCTTTGAGGTGCAGAAGCTTCTCAGCTTAATATATTCCCATCTGTTAATCTCTGCTTTCACTTGCTTGGAGAGTGCAGTTTCCTCCTTGAAGATGCCTGTAATGTCCTGTAGTGTTTTGCCTATGTGCTGTTCTATATATCTTATGGTTTGGGGGCTGATATCGAGGTCTTTAATCCATTTGGATTTTACCTTTGTACATGATGTTAGCTGGGGGTCTAAGTTTAATTTTTTGCAAGTGGCTATCCAATTGTGCCAACACCACTTGTTGAAGAGGCTTTCCCTGCTCCATTTAGGATTTCCTGCTCCTTTATCAAAAATTAGATGGTTGTATCTCTGGGGAACATTTTCTGAGTATTCAAGCCTATTCCACTGATCTGAGGACCTATCCTTATTCCAATACCATGCTGTTTTGATAACTGTTGCTTTGTAGTACAGTTTAAAGTTGGGAAAAGTAATTCCTCCCATATTCTTTTTCCCAATGATTGCTTTAGCTATTCGAGGGTGTTTATTGTTCCAAATGAATTTCAAAAGTGTCTGATCCACTTCTTTGAAGAATGTCATGGGTATCTTTAGAGGGATGGCATTAAATCTGTATAATGCCTTGGGGAGTATTGACATTTTGATGATGTTAATCCTGCCAATCCATGAGCAGGGTATGTGTTTCCATTTCCGTGTGTCCTCCCTTATTTCTTGGAGCAGAGTTTTATAGTTTTCTTTGTATAGGTCCTTCACATATTTAGTCAAGTTGATTCCAAGATATTTGAGGTTGTGTGGTACTATTGTGAATGGGGTTGTTTTCTTAATGTCCATTTCATCCTTATTACTATTGGTATATAGAAAGGCCATTGATTTTTGTGTGTTAATTTTGTAGCCTGCCACCTTGCTATATGAGTCTATTGTTTCTAGAAGCTTTTTGATAGAGTCTTTAGGGTTTTCTAAGTAGAGTATCATGTCATCTGCAAACAGTGAGAGCTTGACTTCTTCCTTTCCTATCTGGATTCCCTTGATATCCTTTTCCTGCCTAATCGCTATAGCAAGTACTTCCAGTGCTATGTTGAATAGGAGTGGTGAGAGAGGACAGCCTTGTCTTGTGCCAGAATTTAGAGGGAAGGCTTTCAGTTTTTCTCCATTGAGGATAATATTTGCCACTGGCTTGTGGTAGATGGCCTTCACTATATTGAGAAAGGTTCCCTCCATTCCCATCTTGCTGAGAGTTTTGATCAAGAATGGGTGTTGGACCTTATCAAATGCTTTCTCTGCATCTATTGATATGATCATGTGGTTTCTATTTTTCTTGTTATTGATGTTGTGTATTATGTTGATAGATTTACGGATGTTAAACCAGCCTTGCATTCCTGGGATGAAACCTACTTGATCGTAGTGGATGATCTTCTTAACGAGGCATTGAATCCTATTTGCCAGGATTTTGTTGAGGATCTTTGCATCTGCATTCATCAGTGATATTGGTCTGTAATTTTCTTTTTTGGTAGTGTCTCTGTCTGGTTTAGGTATCAAGGTGATGTTGGCTTCATAAAAGCTATTTGGAAGTGTTTCTGTTTGTTCAATTTCATGAAAGAGTCTTGCCAAGATTGGCAGTAGTTCCTCTTGGAAAGTTTGATAGAATTCATTAGTGAATCCATCTGGACCTGGGCTTTTGTTTTTCGGCAGACATTTGATTACTGTTTTAATTTCATCAATGGTGATGGGGGTGTTTAGATATGCTACATCCTCTTCCTTCAACCGTGGAAGATTATAAGAGTCCAAGAATTTATCCATTTCTTCCAGGTTCTCATTTTTAGTGGCGTAGAGTTTTTCAAAGTAGTTTCTGATTACCCTTTGAATCTCTGTCATATCAGTAGTGATCTCTCCTTTTTCATTCCTGATACGAGTTATCAAGTTTCTCTCTCTCTCTTTCTTTGTTAGGTTTGCCAGTGGTCTATCAATCTTGTTTATTTTTTCAAAGAACCAACTTCTCCTTTCGTTGATCTTTCGGATTGTTTTTTGAGTTTCCACTTCGTTGATTTCTGCTCTCAGCTTTGTTATTTCCTTCTGTCTTCCTATTCTTGGGTCCTTTTGTTGAGCATTTTCTAGTTCTATTAGCTGTGTCATTAAGCTACTCAGGTAAGCTCCTTCTTCCTTCCTGATGTGTGCTTGCAAAGCTATAAATTTTCCTCTCAGTACTGCTTTTGCTGTGTCCCATAAGTTCTGATAGTTTGTGTCTTTATTGTCATTTGTTTCCAGGAACCTTTTTATTTCCTCCTTGATTTCATCTCGGACCCACTGGTTATTGAGCATGAGGCTGTTTAACTTCCAGGTGTTAAAGTGTTTCTTCTGAGTCCCTTTGGAGTTCACAAATAATTTCAGAGCCTTGTGGTCAGCGAAGGTAGTCTGCAAAATTTCTATCCTCTTGATCTTATGGAGGTATGTTTTATGTGCCAGCATGTAGTCTATCCTGGAGAATGTCCCATGTACATTGGAGAAGAATGTGTATCCAGGTTTCTGGGGATGGAGTGTCCTATATATATCCACTAGGCCTCTTTCTTCCATTTCTCTCCTCAGGTCTAGTATATTCTTGTTGGGTTTCAGTCTGGTTGACCTATCCAGTGTTGACAAAGCCGTGTTAAGGTCCCCCACAATTATTGTGTTGTTGTTGATATTATTTTTCAGATTTGTCAACAGTTGTATTAAATATTTTGCTGGCCCCTCATTCGGTGCATATATGTTTAGGAGAGTGAATTCTTCCTGCTCTACGTATCCCTTGATTAATATAAAATGTCCGTCTTTGTCCCTTACCACCTTCCTGAGTATAAAGTTTGCATTATCTGATATTAGTATGGCCACTCCAGCTTTTTTATGGGTGTTGTTTGCTTGGATAACTTTTCTCCAGCCTTTTATTTTGAGTCTATGTTTGTTCTGACTATTCAGGTGCGTTTCTTGTAGGCAGCAGAAGGTTGGATTGAGTTTTTTGATCCATTTAGCCACTCTGTGTCTCTTAACTGGTGCATTTAGTCCATTGACGTTGAGAGAAAGAATTGTCCTGGGATTTAATGCCATCTTTATTTCAAAATTTGGTGTGTCTTTTGGGTAGTCTTGTCTTAGATTAGGTCTTTCAGTTTTTCTCTTAAGACTGGTTTTGTGTCTGTGAAGTTTCTGAGCTGTTTTTTGTCTGTGAAACCATGTATTCTTCCATCAAACCGGAAAGTGAGTTTTGCTGGGTATAGTATTCTGGGTGAAGCATTCATTTCATTCAGTCTTGTCACAATATCCCACCATTGCTTTCTGGCATTGAGCGTTTCTGGTGACAGGTCTGCTGTAAATCTCAGGGAAGCTTGCTTGAACATGATTTCCCCTTTTCATCTTGCTGTTTTCAGAATTCTGTCTCTATCTGTGGGATTTGTCATTGTGACTAGGATGTGTCTTGGGGTGGTTTTTCTGGGGTCTCTTTTGGTTGGTACTCTTCGGGCATGCAGGATTTGATCACATATATTCTTTAGCTCTGGGAGTTTCTCTTTAATGATGTTCTTGACCATTGATTCTTCCTGGAAATTTTCTTCCTGGGTCTCTGGGACTCCAATGATTCTTAAGTTGTTTCTGTTGATCTTATCATAGACTTCTATTTTCGTCTGTTCCCATTCTTTGACTAATTTTTCCATTGTCTGCTCATTTGCTTTAAGTTTTTTGTCCAATCTCTCCTGCTGTATGGAATTGTTATGTATCTCATCTTCCACAGCACCAAGTCTATTCTCAGCTTCTGATACCCTGTCCCAGAGCTTATCCATTTTGTCATTCACTTCGTTTACTGACTTTTTCAGTCCTGTTAGTTGACATGTTATTTCAGTTTGGAGTTTTGTCATTTCTGCCTTCATATTTTCTTGGTTCTTATTAGTGTTCTGTTCAACTCGATCCATGGTTTCTTGGAGTCTGTTGAGCACCTTCCATATTGCTAGTCTAAAGTCCTTATCTGAGAGGTTGATTAGTTGTTCAGTCATTATCTGGTCCTCAGAATTGTCATCTTCATTCTCTATGTCTGATGCTGGCCTGCGTTGTTTCCCCATTGTCACACTTGTATTGTGGGTTTTTCTACGTGTTGTAGTGGTATTCATTGTCTATATGATGTAGGCAGCACACTCCTCTGGCTCCTCCCTTTCTGGATGGGCTGACTTGCCTCTAAGGGAGGGGAGTCCTCCGTGGATGAAGCCTCACACTGGGTCAAATCTTAGGCCCGAGCATGCAACAGAGAAGACAGTCCAGAGAGAAATGTTTGCTTCTGTGATATAGCGCCGTTCTTAGTGTGATTTTTCCTTCCTGTTGCAATGGAGTTCTTTCCTTAGAAAGAGTGCACGGCCGCGTAGCGAAGCTACGCGGCCGTGCTCCTCTGAGCCTCTTTTTGCCCCACTCGCAAGAGTTTCACGCAAGAGGACAGTAGACAGACATAGACAGGTCACACTCACAGTCTTTCACAGCTGAGCCCCACTGGACCGGTGTACTTTCGCGGATTTTCCCTGCCTGGTGTCACACACAGGGAGCCAGCTTTTGCAAAGGTTAGCCGGTTTTTATGCTCTGAAGTCCCTCCCTGAAAATGGCGTCTGGGCGAGCGAGGTTTCTGGAGGCTCTTTTTGCCCCACTCGCAAGAGTTTCACGCAAGAGGACAGTAGACAGACATAGACAGGTCACACTCACAGTCTTTCACAGCTGAGCCCCACTGGACCGGTGTACTTTCGCGGATTTTCCCCGCCTGGTGTCACACAGAGGGAGCCAGCTTTTGCAAAGGTTAGCCGGTTTTTATGCTCTGAAGTCCCTCCCTGAAAATGGCGTCTGGGCGAGCGAGGTTTCTGGAGGCTCTTTTTGCCCCACTCGCAAGAGTTTCACGCAAGAGGACAGTAGACAGACATAGACAGGTCACACTCACAGTCTTTCACAGCTGAGACCCACTGGGCCGGTGTACTTTCGCGGATTTTCCCCGCCTGGTGTCATACACAGGGAGCCAGCTTTTGCTCAAATCTCTTTCTTGGGGGCTCCCAAACAGTACTCAGGAGATCTGGGGGCCACTTCTGGCAAAACCCAGCTAACCGTGTTGGTGGTTCAGGTTCAGTGCCTGGGTCCGAGGATGGGGTGTTGTTTGGTTCATGTAGTGGGAGAGATTAACTGACGCCACCAGGGAATTGCCAGAAAAGGTGCCTATCTCCTTCACTGAAATTTAACTTTTTATAACTTAAATAGTTCATGCCAGTTCAAATTTTTCTAAAAGGCTTCAACCATAAATCTACATATAATCTTGTGAACAAGTTTTTATATATGATGCTTTTCTAAATAGATGCTTTAAGAATACTATCCCTATCTTTAGTTTTTACTTTAATTTTATAGGGCATATGACCAGATTTTATTTTGTCTTAAAATTTTGTACTCCTTAAGTCACAGTCAGTGTTCAATTACTTCTTGATCATTATTTCTTCAAATAAGCATTTTACTCTTCTTTTTTTGGGAACAATATAATGTTAATGTTATACCTCTTAGTGTTTGCTATCCCATAAGGTTTTTACAGTATTCTCAAATATTTCTATTATTTTTTCTTCAGGTAGATCTGCTTACTTTCTAATTACTTCTCAAGCACTGTAGAGATAACCCTTCATTTAGTTCAGTTATTGTGATTTTGGCTACATTACATATGTTTTAAACTTTTATTAAATATACATATATGTGGGGGGTTTAATATTTTTCCTTTTTGATAGGTTATACCCAGCAGTTGCCCAGGGATTACTCCTGAATCTGTACTCAGGAATGCTCCTAGTGGTGCAATAGGGACCAAATGAGATGCTGAGGATCAAAGCAAGGCAAGTGTCCTCCCACTATGCTATTGCTTTGACTCAAAACTTTTTTATCTCTCCTTGTTGTGCTCTCATTTTTTTTATTTATTCTATTTATTTCAATAAATACAGTTGGACTTTTGCTTTGAACTCCTTATTAGATAAATTATGTTGTATTTAGATTTCTTTCCTATGGTTTTCTTCTGTCCCATAATTTGTAGTATATTTCTTTATTTTTTCATTTAAAATATGTTCATTTTTATGAAATTAACAAATAACATTTCTTTTTATATGCTGCCTTATAATAAGCATAGAGTGTCTAAACTGTAATCACCCAAGATACATTGTGATGAAACTTTGCTGATCATTCCATACCTTCTCAGATAAATTGCTCTAGCAGATGGTAATATAAATGGGAAAGTAGAGGCAGAAAGGCTACTGCTAACCTCAGGTTAACACTGACCCCTGAACAACAGCCAGTCCTAATCTGTAAATTTAAAATCAATAAAATTTTTGAGTGATGTTTCATCTGCAAACCTATTTTGGACTATAGGCCACCATCCAAATAACACAGAAGTTAAGAGATGCACAATTTTTGTAGATTTTATCTGTTACTAACCATAGGAGCCCCACCCATACAGATGTCTCTCAATCCCTCTCTGATATTTTGTCCCTGAAAGTGAGCTATGATAGTAATAGATCTGTTACCAATACCTCTATGAGCAGAGCTTACCATAAAAACCAGCACCACTGTTGCCTACACTAGATGCTTTGAATTCTGAGCACAAGTCACAAATGGATCCAATGAAAAAAAACTCAGAGAATCCAGACAGGGATGAAAAAGATATCTGGCATAACGTACTACAGAATCCAAAAGAAATAAACAAGTCCAATAAAATGATTCTACTTCAACTCTGAGCATATATCAGCAATGGAGTCTTATTCAGAGGATGGTATTCCAGCTACCTGAACTCAAGATTTGTAGGCTCAATAGTATGTAACCTCATTGATATTAGGTGCTATGCCAACAGTTAACATGACTGTCAGAGAATTCCCTTATTTTGCCATGTAAGACTCATGTATAATGTATCTTTCAGAAGAGATAATGACTATTCAAAAAACGCTGAGATTACATAGAAATGTAAATCAGCTTGAAACATTTGTTAGCTAGTAATCACTGTTATATTCAAAATTACTGGATAAAGTAAATTAACCTAGAGCAATAGTGTACTGCTGTATTGAGATGATAAAAAGTATGACTAATTTCATAAGTCATTTATCAAATGCAGTTGAACTGTGGGCAACACGTTAGTAAAAATTAACAAATGCTTAAGGAAGAAAACATTCAATATATGTACATACATTTTAGAGTGTATATGGCTGTGCATACAAATTCAGGACAATCTATTTCAACGTAATGCATTGTTTGTGAATTTTTTGTTTTTAAATAGTATTTTGTGCACTTGCTTTTGAAGTGCTATTTTGTTATTTTCAACCAAATAAACTAAGAATATCATTGAAAAGTAACTTGATTAAATAAGTTAAAATATCCATGAAAATACCCAACTATCTTAATCAATTCTGAATATATGTCCCAAATTTTGCAGTATCCTCTTTTAACTTACAAGTTTTATTCATAACAAATATAAAATCCTCTTTTCTTAAGATAATTCTTTATAATCAAGTCCATGTGTAATATAATTTCCTAAATTGTCAATCATTAAAAAATAATATAGGTTTTTTAATTGTTGCAGACTATTTGAGTGCCCCTAAAACTTATGGGATAAAACATATACTTATAATCAGGCCTTTACATATTATTACCTATTTCATCTCTAAATACTCTCCAAGTTAGTTAAAACTTCTCCTATGATGTAATATCATAATTTCATGCACAAATTTTTATATTCTAGAGAAGTCAAACCTTCTTCATCCTGTAAACTGATCTAAATAAAACATATCCATCTCCTGAACAGCACCATCTCCTTCTAAAAAAATGTATCTAGTCTGTTTCACTATTCTTATATATCACAATACTTGTAATGTGTGGTACCACTCAAGTGAATTCTTTCATCCCCTTTGAAGAAATGTCATCCATGGACAAACAGTATATCTTTTTTACTTTTCCTCAGAAGGCATACTGGACTGTTAAAAAATTATCAGTACCATTAATTTAAACAAAAAAATCAAGAATTCACTCATGGCTTAGTTCTTCATAGCCAACTAATATGTTTTAATTTTTGTGTGAGTTTAAAAAATAATCTTTAAATGTTCATTGATTAGGTACTGACATGAAAATGGAAATAAAAATAATTCACATCAATCCCGTCCTTTGACTGCTGCCTTAGTTGCAGTCCAAAAGAAAGTAGAGTTTGGGAGGTGGCTTAAGATGTAGAGTACACAGTTTGCATGTATTAGCCCTGCATGCCTCCACTCCACCATAAAAACCACTGAATAGAGTGTCCTTTGAACACCACCTGATATGCCCCAAAGAACAAAAACAAAAACAAAAATAAAGAATCTATTGATTAAGACAACAGTGATGGAACAGAACTTCTAGAACTGTAAAGAAGGTCACCATCCTAGGCTCCATCCTAGAACTGTACAAGGACTAAGATCTCTAGCTACAGAGGCCTGATTATGTCATCCATGACTGAGCGGAAAGTTTCTTAGCCACACAAAAGGACCATGTTCAGAGTCTGTAGTTATTCACATGACAGTATACTTCAAGGATGGAGAAACCCTGTATCTATTAGGCCAAGGGAATTCCCTTTCTAATCTCCCCAATTTTTACTGTGCCTATGCCAAAAAAACAAAAAACGAAAAAAAAAAAAAAAACCAAAAAAAAACCAACTCAAACTAAAAATTTTGTTTGGTTTTGTTATTGTTGTTGTTTTTTCTTTTTTTCTTTTCTTTCCCACTTTTTTTCTTATTGTTTTCTTTTCTTTTTTTTCTTTTATGTACTTTGTTTTGCTTTTATTTTAGAATTGTGGTTATTGTGTGGTTGTTGTCTTTAATGTTGTGGTGCTTTTTGAGATTTTTTTGTTTAATTTTTTTTCTTTCCTTCTTAACAGAACCTCATATCTTGAACCATCTTGTTCCGCCTCACAAATTGAAGGAGAAAAAATGGAAGGTACCAAGACCAAATAGTCATATGAACATTAAATAGAAACAAAAAAAACAATCAGACTTAAACTCCGAATCCAAAGCCAACAACAACAGAATCAATACCCAATCTACAAGCTATACAGCCCAGTGTGGGTCAGAGGGGGTGGGGGGTAAGGGCGGAGAATATGGGATGCATGCTGGGAACAGGGATGGAAGGAGGACAGTATTGGTGGTGGGAATGCCCCTGATTTAATGTCACTATGTTCCTAAAATATTACAGTGAAAGACTTGTAAAAAAATTTAAAAAAAAGAACCAGAACCTGATCATTATCTCTGCAGAAAAGTTGTGACTTACAGTAAATGTAATGTCAATGGTCTAGCCTTGGTGGATATATATCTTTTAAGTCTCTGTATAAATTAGTTCATTTAAGATACATCACAATAATAGAATAAGTACAATCACAAAGGATGACAACTTATATTACAACTCCTCAGATCTCTGATACATACAAATTCTTTTTAACCAAACTTACAACCCAATAATGTTACCTCAGAAGTAGCATATGAAGTATTATAATATCTTGTTGCATTTTAAGTTCTATTATTTCAAAATGTTTCATCAATAACCTCAAGATATATTTAATATAATTTTATATAATTGCAGCTGGGATCTTTGGCATCAAAAAAAGCTATATGTAAGTCCTGACATTATTTTTAGTCAAATATGCTTACTATTTAGATAATAATGATTTTCCCATATTTTTCAAGAGAGAGAACTTCAAAAAGAGATTACATATACAAACTGATTCCTGTCAATTTTTTCTTTCTAAACTCAATGTATTTAATAAGAGAAAAACTAGTACATAATATTTTCCCAAATTTACCAAATAGGTACTTTCCTAATTTCACTAGTTCTGAGATAGAATCATCATGTTAATTCTGAAAATTAACAATTTGGCATCTACACAGTTCACAGCTTAGTGCTTAATTCCAACACAGTAAGAAAACAATTTTAGAACAATTGTTTAAAAAGCTTAACTGAAACATTTTAGTTTGTTGTAAGAATGCCAAAATAGTTAATATTACATTTCTGATCAGCATGATTAGTGTTATTTATTAGATTTGATAGAAAACTAAATCAATATTATTATATACAACTGACTTAGTGCATGTTTTGCATATGGGAGGCATAGGTTTGATTCCTGACACCACATAGTCCCCAGACCTAAGCTATGAGTTACCCAGCAGTACAGTTATGAATAGTCCTCAAAACACCTAAAATCAGTCTCACCAAAAATAGCAATTGTATTTTATGTAAAAGTGTGTTATGAAAAAAATTGATAAATATTTCTTTAATAAAGTTTATATCATTTTGTCAAATTATAAAGTAAATTTGCTATAATGCAAATCTATATAATTTATTTGTTTTTTTATTATTTAACATAAGTATGATTGTATGTTTACATAATTATAATACTAGTCAATGATAGAGCAGGTGTTGAAATTAAGTTATTTTTTAAAAGGGAAGGTAGACAAAATGTCCTACATAAGTGATATTGAGTATCTTTTTAAAAATGTCTTATGATTCAGGTAACATGTAACAATGGTGTTAATGTTTATGATTTTGAAATAAATAGTTTAAGCAACCCATTGATGCTCAAAGTGTCAAATAATCTTTCATCAAATCAATTATATTACTTCTAGTTCATCTTTTAATTACCTCCAACTTTCTCCTTCCACTTGCTAATTTTTTTTTAATTTTTTAAATTTTCTTTGCTAATAAGAATTTTGTAATCAAAGGGAAATAGTTTTTGCCTTAAATATTTTTTATATTCCCTGTCTTTTGTTTTTATCTGTATAAACAGATGAGTACGAATATTTGGATTCTGTCCTCATAACCATAATTCATTGCTATTGTAATAAGCTCTTTGAGTTAATGATAAAAGAAAAGATAAAGCCTCAACAATTGGAAATATTATGTTAAAAATAGTATATCAGTGAGAAATTCAAAAATAAATTAAAAATTCCTTGAATTGAAGGAGAGTAGAGACGCAGACTATTAGAAGCAATGGAACACTGCAAAAGCAGTTCTAAAAGGGGAAAATACAAAGCAATACAGTCTTCCATCAGGAAAAGTTAAAAGCTCAAGTCAATATCCTAATCACAGCTTGAGAAAAAATAAAACAAATTAATTTCAAATAAGTAAGGAGAATGTACAAAATCAAAAGTTTGTAACAAAGTTTCAATTAAATAAGATGCTAGGGCCCGGAGAGATAGCACAGTGGCATTTGCCTTGCAAGCAGCCGATCCAGGACCAAAGGTGGTTGGTTCGAATCCCGGTGTCCCATATGGCCCCCTGAAATAGCCAGGAGCTATTTCTGAGCAGACAGCCAGGATTAACTCCTGAGCATCGGCCGGGTGTGGCCCAAAAAACAAAAAACAAAAAACAAAACAAAACAAAAAAAAAACCAAATAAGATGCTAGCTTTTTCAACAAACAAGATTGAGAAAGTCTTAGCTACAATCATGAGAAAAATGAGAGAAGTGATGAATATATTAAGTCATAGATAAAAAGGGGGAAATTACAACAGGCACTCTGAAATATAAACAAAAATAAGAAGCTACTCTAAATAAATTTGTCACTAAGCTGTAGCAATTAAAATGAATGAATTCTTAGAAATACACAATCCCTCAAGTTGAGACAAGTAGAAGTAGGAAACTCAATCCATTTGATCTCCAGTAAGGAAATTGATAAAGTAATTAAAACTTCCCCAAGAACAAAAGTTCTAGTTCAGAATTTAAAACTTTAAAACTTTTAAGGTGTTATAATACTTAAATTCTTCAAATTCTAGCACAATATTGGAAAACATATATCCTTTTAACAGCTTCAAGAAAGCAACCATTATCCTAATATCAACTTCAGAAAGAAATATTAATGAAAATAAAATAAGATATTCCAGATGAACATTGATATAATTATCCTAAATTTAGCTAACCAAACCCAACAATATAGCAAAAGGAACATAAGTCAAGATCAAGTGGAATTTATCCCAGACACTAAATAATGGTTCTATTTACATATATATAGTATATATAATCAATGCAATTTATAACATCAATATAATAAAATATCAAAATAATTTGATACATAAGACTATTGACAAAAGCTTTTTTTTAAAATAAACAGTAACAGAAGGAGCATATCTCAATATAGTAATGACCACATACCACAAACCTACTACCAACAACATATTCAATATTAATCAATGGTGAGTCATCCGTCCCACTGATAACAAGCACAAAGCAAGGATGCCCACCTTTCTCAAACATTATTCAGTACTGTGTCAGAATTCTTCACTAAAGTCATCATGAAAAGAAAAAATTTAAATAATATAATTTGAAAAAGAAATTAAACTATCACTATTTGTAGATGATATAATATGCATAGAAACCTTAAAAATTCCCCACATACAAAAACTTTTAAAAACAATCAATACAGCAAAGGAGAAGACTACAAAATTAATACATATAAAACCATAACATTTTTATTTTGAAATACTTTATTTGTATGTGTGAAATGTTTATTAACATGTCTATATAAAAGATTGTAATTCAATTAAAATAAGTGTTTCTTTGATGCTTTTGGAGCTCAGTTGTATGTTATGTAGCACAGAATTTTGCGTTGGATTTAATGACCTTCTTTACAGCTTTCAGGAAATCCTTTTCAGTAATATTTTTTGCCATGCTCTGATAGCAAACATGCCAACTTCTGTGGAGACACTTCTAATTTCAGCACCAGTACTATTTGGATACATTTGTGCTAACAATTCAAATCTTATATCTCTTTTAACACTAATTGAGAAACCTGGGGTTGTTTGTTTGTTTGGTTGGTTGGTTGGTTTTGGTTTTTTGGCCACACTGGTGATGCTCAAAAATCACTCCTGGCTTGGGGGACCATATGGGACACCAGGGTATCAAACCGAGGTCCGTTCTAGGCTAGCAGGTGCAAGGCAGATAGATGCCTTACGGCTTGCGCCACTGCTTCAGCTCAAATCTTAAAATTATGAGTCTGACCCTCTACATCAGGTAAGATAAATATAATCTTTCTATCCATTCTCTCAGGTCTCAGCAGTGCTGAATTCAGAGCATCAGGTCTATTAGTGGCTATCAGTACCTTAATGTCCATTTTCAGCATAGTTCTTCCCACTTCATTGTCCCACCATCAAAATAAGCGCTTCCAATAGCATCAATTTCATTCATAAAAATAAGACAGGGGTTTTTGTTGTTGTTGTTGTTGTTGTTGTTGTTTGGGCTATTTAAAAGATCTCACAAACAATCCAAATACCCTCACTAGTATACTTCTGTACAAGTTCAGATCCAATAACATGAATGAAACAAGTATTAGTCCTATTAGCAATGGCTCAGGCACACAGAGAATTGCCTGTGCCTACTGGAACAAATAGCAGCACACCCTTAGGAGGCTCAACACGACGGTTTAAAAACCTATCTGAACAGAGTAGTGGGGTTTCTAATACTTCTTGCAGTTTTACAATTTGTTCCTTACAGCCTCCCACATCACTGTATGTGATAACGGGTTTCTCCTCCACCTGCAATATAATAACCGTTGGGTCAATCTTAGGAGGCAGTGGAATATGAGTTAGATATGCACTGTTCTCCACACCAACTCTCAACCCTTCTTCAATATCACTAGGTGCTATCCGAACACTGAGGCTCACCACAAACCTGGTAAACTGATTCACATTGATAAAGTATTTTTGGTCCTCGAAATAAGACTGATTATCTTTGTAAACCTTGCAACCAACAAAGGCTTTTCTCTCCAAACTGTTTGCATATCTGCAGCTAAATCCCAGAAGGCAGATGGAGCTAGGCCAATGTCAAACTCTTTAATACAAGTAAGCTCATTAATTTTCTTGAGAAGTTGTTGAATTTCATCATCAACCTGCTTGATCTGTCTATAGAAAGTGCTCTGATGATAAGTTTTTACGAGGCAATATCCGTTTCATCCAAATCTCAGATGAGCTTGTTATTCTTCTCTCCCTTGGTTTTCATCTGATCTGCACCAATGTGATCTGGCATTTTGGGAGGTGTAAGTGCTTCAGCTCCTTAGTGCTTATACAACACCTTCCTGTTGCATTTCTCTATGCAAATTATGAAAGAAAAAGATAAAAAAAATCCAAATTAAAAGTGTCCAAAAATCATCAATATCTAGAAATCAATTTGACAAGTGATGTGAATAACTCATGCATCTAAATTTTAAGTAGCTATTGACAAGTAGAGGAGGATACCATGAAGGGAGAAAACAAAATGCTCATAAACTGGAAGAATTAACTTAGATAAAATGATCATCCTACTAAAATACTATACACATTCAGTGAAATCTTCTTAATAGTTCTGATGAAATTCTTCAATGTCTTAGAACAAACTTTACTCAATTTATATGGTATCAAAAAAAGCAATTTTGAGAAATGAGAATAATGGATATATTGCAATTCCTGACTTTAAAATATACTATACAACTGTAGTAATAAAAATGGGTGATTTTCATATGTGATGCCAGTAATTGAACACTAGTTGGCCGCTTGAAAAGCAAGTACTATCACTTTGGACCCTAAATGTTTTTATCTAAACATATAGAAGGTATGATATACAATTATGAATAATATTATGTCCTTGTCTAAAAAGTAATAAGAAGTCAGAATGAGAAACTAAAAATTAACTATACCCAAGAGGAAAGAAAATAAATAAAAATGAATATAAATATGCTATTTAAGAAAAAGTATAATTCTACTTATTTAAATTTCCAGTGTTATTTATGTGCTTAGTTGATCCTGGCATCTATGAGTTAGGTGATTCTTAACATTGCAACTATAAGAAGTGTGAACACTGTGATCAGGAGTGTGAGCACATGTTCACCATTAGTGAGCACTTCTGTCAAGTGTTAGTACGTGGCATGATGCATGAAACATGATGAGCATAACATAACTAAATAAATACATAAAGCACTGCAGCAAGGCATGTGTCTGACCCCTAGTAATTACAACATCATCAATAGCCATAATAAAGGGCCAAAAAACGGAGGTGGTTTTTGAATGAAGACAGGCTCTCAAACCAAGGGAAAAGAATTGAGAGTTGAAAGTAAGACATCACATTCCCAGATAATCTATGACAAAGGAGCAGAGTTCAAAGAGTAATGACTGCATCTTCCATGAATGGTGCTGTGAAAATGCAAAAAACTTTAAATTTGACTCCTACTTTACATAATTCACAGAAGTTAGTTCAAAATAGAATAATAACCATTATATCAGACCTAAATCCAAAAACTACATTGGTGAAAATTTAGGAAAAACTCTCCAAGATATGGATCTCAGAGGGGTCTTCAATTATTTGACTCCATGATCTAGACTAAAACAAAAAATAAATAAATAAACAAATCCCGGGGCTGGAACAAAATCACAGTGGTTCGGGCATTTTCCTTGCACGCTGTCATTATGGTTTTGATCCCCAGGCACCTCTTATAATCCCCTGAGCCTGCCAGGATTGATTTCTGAGTGTAGAGCCAGTAATCCTGAGTGCCATCATGTATGTCTCCAAAACAAAACAAATAAATAAATAAATATAAATAAATAAACAAGAAATTCAGAATGGAAAAAAGATACCATACCGAATGGAAGAAAATATTTACAAATAATACATCAGAAAAATATCTAAAACCAAATATATATGAAGCACTCACAAAGATAACTACCATCAATAGAAAATAACACCATTAAAGAATGGGGAGAAGAGATGAACAGACACTTCTCTGAAGAAACCATAATGGGTGATCAACTGGATATCTAGCAGTGTTCAAATCTTATTAGGGAAATGAAAATCAAAAGAGTAATGAGATATATCACACCAGTGAGAATGGCATCTATCAAAAAGATGGGAAACACCCATGTTGGATTGGATGCAGTGATTCATTGTCAGTGGTAAATTCAGCTGTTCAGCTTTTATGGAAAACAATATAGATTCCTCAGATAATCACCCGGGGATTCCATATCCTAAAATTAATCCCACCAACACTTTAAAGTTAGCTTAAAAATTTGTGGAAAAATAACTCTTCTTTAATTTATCTTTATATACCTCTTACTCTGTATTCTTACACTTACAAATATTCACTTTTTCTGAACTTAAGTAAATCTATGGGCAAAATAAACTATCTGTCCTTTATAGTAAGGCCAAGGATCATAAAGTCACATCAATTTATAAGGAGGAAAGAAAAATTATATTAAAATGAGCATTGCTTTTCTTTAGTATTTGATGAGATGGAAAAAGAATTTATATTAGGTCTGTAAATCAAAGTAACTTTTATTCTGAATATGCCAACAAGCATCTTTGAAAGAGAAATAAAATGCTGGGATTTGAATAGTTCCCAAATGACAGTGGATTTTCATTTGCATCAAGTTCTCTACATTCTGACATTTTTCTTTTACAGAACTTTCACTTCTAATAGCTTTATATCTAAACAATTCTTAAAATTATTTACAAAATTTCATATTACATTCAATCATTTAAATTCCCGTTAGTATCACTTAGTATGTTTCTTAGATAAAAACTTAAACTGTGGTTATTTCCTATATAGAATGTCTTATTCAGAAATTCTAAAGAGCATGTGTAGTTCTTTAAGAAATGTAGTGTCTGGGGCCGGAGAGATAGCATGGAGGTAAGGCATTTGCCTTTCATGCAGAAGGTCATCAGTTCGAATCCTGGCGTCCCATATGGTCCCCCATGCCTGCCAGGAGCAATTTCTGAGCATGAAGCCAGGATTAACCCCTGAGCACTGCCAGGTATGACCCAAAAACCACAAAAAATAAATAAATAAATAAATGTAGTGTCAATTATTAAAGTACCTACTAATCATATGAGACAAAATATATTATTGAAGTGCAAATATGAACAGTGGAATATTAGGAACAAAAAGTTGCTGACTTATTTCTATTTTTTGATTTGCAATTTTTTTTGGAAAAGGATAAATTACCCAAAAAGGTTTATTTGTAAACAGTGATAAGAAACAGTGAAGTAATTGCTATTCAAAATAAGCTTTTTTTTTTTTTTTGCCTAACTAAGACAAGCTAGCACACATAGAAAATGACTGATTTTAGCTTTATTTGATTTTGGAATAGAGAAAGCAATTATAGTAAGTGAGAAAAAACATATAGTTTATTTCCTGTTAGATATACCAAAGCTAATTATCACATCCACAAAAAAATATCTGTAAATTTCATAAGATTCCCTCATGTGATAAACATAATAAAGATTTTATTTCTTCAGTCTACATTTAGCTTCAGGTAGGCTTAATTTAACAAAACTCACTGGGATCCTTGAATGTTTAATTCATGCTGTCGGAAATTAGAAAATAAATGAAGCATTACAATGGTCTAAAATTAATTTGACAGCTATTAAAGAAAAAGGTAAATCACTTAATTAATGAACTAAACACTCAAAATTATGGAATCACTCTTTGAGAGCTTATAGAGACATCAGATATCATTGAAACCAAATTCTCCTATTTTCCTTTTCCCACTGAGATAACTAAGGACTAGACAGGTGAATTAGATTTACCCAGTTTACACAGTAACTGTGCAAATCCATGCAAATCTAAAGGTTAGTGACAATCAAAAAGAAGCCAATTACAGATAAAAAAGAGTCCCATCAGACATATAGTATTTGCTAAGCATCGCTGTACATGCATTTTGCCTCTGTTGGTTCATTTATTCTTAAATAGCTCTATGAATTATGCATTATTGGATGCAATTAAAAGATTAGAAAAAATTTCAAATTTTAAATGGCTGGTTTTACAGTACCATAGGTGGTGGAATTAGTATTTGATCCCACGTGACTAATTGCAGTTCATATTCCTTTTCCATTAAGCTTTCCTGACCTCTATATGCATGTAGACCCCTTTTTATGTTGAAATCACATTTTTCAGCATCTAATTGATGATAAAGTAATTTCATACTACAGAAAAATCTGATTGCAAAATTTAGGGCTCTAAATAAATTTTAGGAAAAATAACTTACAGGAAAGTCAATGTGATCTATGAACAAGACACTTATAATATGAAGGCATATTTCTACAGGTTATCTTTGTCTCCTTTATTAAAAATACAAAAGAAACTATGAAGGTGATATCTATAGTAAATATTGTTTTTGTGAAGTTGACAACCTCTCAGGAAATCTTACACATAACTAATCTAAGAGGGAATCCTTATGCTTAGATTTTAAGTTCAGAGGAAAAAATCTTCTTGATTTTATTTAAAGGCTGTCTTTGTGATTAGCCACAGCACAGCCTATTAGAAAACTAGAAATGAGAAATGAGAAAGAATTTTGCATGTGGCTCTGATTCAATGAGACCTGCAGAAAGGCAATAGTTTTTGTATCTCAGAAGTAGGCTAATGCAGAAAAAATATTAGGCTAATGAAGAAATGTAGGGAGCAGAGTTTTCATGACAGAAGGTTAGTAGTGAGCAGAGATTTGTTGCTGAATACATATAAGACAACTTAAAAAATCTTCAAAAATTCATGGGTGAACTTTTAAAAAAATCTGAGTGGTATTGTTAAACTAATAATATGCTCAATGCAATCTGTGTAGAAAAGCTAAGAAGAAACTTAAATATAAATAATATTTTATGCAGTTTTATAATTATAGGCTGTTAGATTTGAATGGGACACTTACATGATATTTAACCAATGCTCATTTAGTCTCAAATAAGCAAAATGAGGACTGGAGCATTATTTTTTTGCAAGTTCATATTAGACAAGAGGAGAGTTCACACTATTCTTGTGAACACTATTATCCACTGAATCATACAGTAGCTTTTCTTACTGTCAATCCATTCCATTTATTTAAAATAGATTTGCATGTAGCTATTCTACTTGTTTCTTACATTTCAGAAAAGTGACACTTTTTAATAGTATGTAGGCTTTGCAGTTTTAGAAATACTAGTTATTGTAAATACCAAATGTTTCCCTGACTAGCTCTTTGAAAAAGCTATGATATAAAAAGTTTTGTATAAAATAACTCCTTTGTGATGCTAGAAAGGGCACCTGAGGACGATTTATCTTCTCTGTGCCATTCATCTGGTAATTTTAGTTAAAGTTCTAGCACAGAGTTTTGATTACAAGCCAAAAATGTTTAAATCAAATGCATCAGTAACTTGAAATGTCTCCAGTTAAATCTCGATGCTGCTTCTGGTCATTTTTTAACTTTCAGAATGAGATGGTTTAAAGTTGTAAAGTAGAATGTAACATGCTGACTGAAAAATTAATAATTTTTTTAAAAAAAGTATTATATTCTAATAAGCAATTAAGTATTGAATAGAGGTGAATTAGATTAATGTATACCAATATTAGGGATTTTAAAATTCCTCTACAAAGTACAGAGATTATCTTCCTCATAATTTCTTCCTTACATAGCAAGTGATAATTTTAAGTACTAAATTTAGCTTTTTCTTTTCTTTTTTGTTTTCAGGCCACACCCATTTGATGCTCAAGGGTTACTCCTGGCTAAGCACTCAGAAATTGCCCCTGGCTTGGGGGGACCATATGGGATGCCGGGGGATTGAACCTTGGTCCTTCCTTGGCTAGCACTTGCAGGGCAGACACCTTACCTCTAGCACCACTTTGCTAGCCCCAAATTTAGCTCTTTCTAATCGTTTTGTATTTTTGTGTGAGTTAATTTCCTTGATTTGTTTCAAGAAGAATATGAATATGGACCGCCTAATCTCAAACTTATAGAGCCATATATATCAATATCAATATGCAAATATAATATATACATTATTAATATTTAATAAATTGTTGATTGATATAATTAATACAAGTATTAGTTGTTTTAGGTAACTGGAATATTAAATATACTTTTATTATGAAAAATTTATTTTGCAGTGCAGGAGTGCATTTCTAAACAAGTAACTTGTGAAAACTTTCAGATATTTAAGCTCCACTTAAATATTCTTTTTATCAATGTGCTGATGGCTTTCAGTTAGACATCCTGGTTTACAAAGTAAATCAAAAGGCAATGTTAGTCCTATTTCATACTCAAATACTGTATTAATTGCTGATGATTTTATCATACTTAGTCTTAACTGATTCACTTCAGCATATGCACTCCTAATCATTTCTTTCTCCATAAACTCTAATTTGAGATTCAGTATTAGTTTTAAATTTAGAAGTCTTATTTAGAACAAATAGCCAATGTATCCCAATAAAGACCTAAAAACAAAAATAAGATAAAATTGGGTCTTCAAAGAGGAGTAATACACACACATAGACTTGGAGAGTAAAAACACCCTAGCCAAAAATGAACATTAGAGACCCCATATTACACACACAAACACACACACACACACACACACACACACACGTCATCAATATTTGACACCTAGACAGGTAACCAGGAGTTAATAATGATTATCCTTACAAAATTCCAAACTGACTATGGTCTGTTCTTTGTTTCACTTTAGGACTGCTATTCTATCAAATTGTCAGCAGAAATAAAAAGTATATCAAGAATTAAAAAACTGGATCCAGAGCAGTGGTGCAAGCAGTAAGGTTTCTGTCTTGCCCTAGCTAATCTAGGACAGACCACAGTTCGATCCCTGGCATCCCATCTGGTCCCCCAAGCAAGGAGTGATTTCTGAGCGCATAACCAGGAGTAACTCCTGAGTGTCATCAGGTGTGGCCCACCAAAACAAACAAACGAGAATCAAAGAACTCTGGTATCATTGGCATTCTATGGAGAGGTACTACGCCTTGCCCAATGGTTTGTGGGGCTATTTCACCTATTTATTCAGCACTCTTTTTACTGTCTTGACTAAATATTTTATTTTTTTAATTTAAAGACCATGATTACAAGGTTTTTCATACTGTTTTATCCACATTTAAAGTTGTTTATGATTGAGTGACAGTCATACAATGTACCACAACCTTCATCAGCATGCATTTCCCATTGACTAATTTTTATGTAATATAAACAATATTGTACCTCACAAAATATTAGTACCATTTTCATTCTTAACATTTATAGTCTCTATATCATGCATAACATTTATGTCTCTATCCCCTGTTATATCACCATTTTTCAGTCTCAAAGATAGCATATATATATATATATATATATATATATATATATATATATAACTCCCCCTTTTTGTGCTGTACTCTATACTTAAAGTTTTCTGCCAAGCATTGTTTGTTATCTTCACTGCAGTTAACAATAAGCCAGGTGGATTATTTTGAATAAATTTTATTTCTTTTCCTATTAATAAACCCTAGCTGATTATAAATTTTAAAGTTACCAATGAGATATATGATAAATATCTATCATGTAAGATGTAGAAATCCAACTTTAAAGACTCTAAATGGGATACTAATATACACTGATGGAACAAAAGAGTTCTAGTCTTGGAACATTTCTACCATGGTCCTTCTTCTTTAGTCTACTGCAGTCTTTAAGGCCCAGTTCCTTAGATACTCACATTCTTTATCAACCTACCTGGAAGAGGTCACTTATATCATTGGCACACCTCCAGTAGAACAATAACAATTTTTTTTTTGATGTTTGGGCCACACCAGGTGACTCTCAGCGGTTACTCCTGGCTATGCGCTCAGAAATCGCTCCTGACTTGGGAAACCATGTGGGATCCCAGGAGATCAAACCGCCATGGTCGGTCCTAGGTTAGTGCATGCAAGGCAAACACCCTACCGCATGTGCTGCCACTTTGGCCTCTAATCTTTTGTTAATTATTAATGTAATCTGCGTGGTTAAATATATAAAAAATAAGTCCTTACATTGGACTGACAAAGAGATTAGACACAAAACTATGTAGTATGCCATAGTAGGTAAATAAAATAATTCAACTTAACATCCAAATTTCCATTTGAAATGACAGTTTTCTAAATTGCCACCTGTGAGGATAGCTAAATTATACCACAGTTCCCAAGAATAATTTAATCTGCAATCAGCAAGTGAACAATTTTATTCCTTCCTATCCATACAATCAGTAGAAATATAATATCCAAAAGGGGGAGGCATAGCACATGTTTGGATATTATAAAGAATTTGATTACTATAACACCAAATTAAACTTATTTTCATTTTGATATTATAAAAAAGCAGCAGGAGGTTTGAGTAGATAGCTTGCTTTTTCTTTATTAAATTTCTTGTGTTATAGTTAGATGAGTTGAATACTCCCTAGGAGTAAATTAAGAACATTTGGGCCTTGTCTTTAAATTCTAAACAGTGTGGCTCCAAGTCTGACTTTTACAATTCACTTTACTTGGGCTGCCAGAAGGAGATTAAAGAATGCTCCCTAGTTCCTAGGCTGTTTATTGTCTTCTTTATCCAGAAGAATTTCACTCTAAGCTTGAGGCTATGAAATATCATATAAGAATGTCAAGCAATGGAAAACTGACTTGACTCAGTAGGACCATCACATGTACAGGAAAAAAAGTTATATAAATATCAAAACTGTCCATATCCCTACAGGGATATGCTTTCTTGTCAACACATATTGATGGCTGTTTTGTTCTACCTCAACTTTGCAAAGTAAATATTTGCTTCCTAGCCTAAAATTATCAGTAGACTTCTCAAAGTTTTGGGACACAGTAAGATGGTGCAGTTTGATTTTAAAGAAAAAAAGTCATTTCTAAAAAATCAGAATCCTCATTAAGAAAAGAAAGTAAGTACTAAATGAAGGAAAAGGCACCAAAATTAACCAGTACCAGCTACAATAGTTCTTACACTGTTTGTACAATGACCTCTAAGCTCATCTCCATTCTCCAGCATGTGTGAAGTTTCCTAATGTCCCTTTACTCTTTTTTTCTTAGCATCTGGATTCTCTACATGGTGGTGTTCAAAATCAAATTTTTGGCTAGCTTATTACATTTCACTTTATAACTTATGTACAATTCATCTGGCTATAGCCATGTTATGAACTCAGTTATAGATTATCCTATCATCAAATGCTGGACATGTGAACTTTCATATCTATTAAAAATTTTACTTTCTCTAATGAAATATACATTCCTATGGAAGGTACACTAAAGCATTCTTTTTATCTAAAAAGGGAAAGACTGAGAATCAGAAACACCCATCATTCCTAAACTAAAAGGAATAATGTTGAGTTCAATGAAGGATTAGTCTTCGTTCTCTAGACAGGAACAGCATTTTTTTTTCAATGTTACTCTCAGTCAAGACTTTCTAGAGTTTTCTCAGAGCCCAATATGAGACTGGAGAAAATAGCATTTCTCAGCTCAAGCCAAAGCAATTTTGATGAATGTATAGAGAAAAAGCTTTTTATCCTAGTAGGATGGTTAACAAACATTAACTGAAATAAGCAGAGAGATTTCTCACAGCACATATTATGTTTTCCATTGTAGAAAATTCTACTAGGGAAAGTTCATTGATTTTGATACATATAAAAACACGATTAGGAGAGAATCTAGCAAAATAACAGAAAAGGAAAAATGCCAGGTTTTCATCCTCCTCATACTTGCAGTTAATTGATAAATGAATTAAAATATAAGCTATACAAATGCAGCAGACACCTGGAGGAACAGACCAGAAGATATGGTGGGGGATAGCAGAGAAGAGAGGTACAGTTATAAATAAGATCATCCGACATGCTCTGGACAGCATGGTTTGCAACAGGAAGGATAAATGTCAGCATAGTCGATGTCAAAAGAGAGAAGCGTGGGGCAGCAAAGTGGCTTAGTAATAGACCACATGCTTTGCTTAAGGCCCTGGATTCCACACCTGGCACCACTAGGTGTGATCATCAGCAATACAACAGCAAAAAAAATAAAATAAAGGCTTTCCTCTTGAGAGCAGCAGATAATGGCAAGCAGAGTACCAAGAAAGCAGATATAATCTAACAAGCAAACACCAATCAGCAAGTGCTCTAGGAACCACTACTTAAGTGGCAGACATGATCCTGTGAATCACAGATATTTTTGTGGTTCCTGTGGCTGCCACCAGGATCTCTGTCCAAGGTAGGAAAGCATTACAAGGCTGTAATAGGCCTTCTGCCCCATGTTTGTTTTGCAAACAGCATAAGAGGGGAGCTGAGCAGGACATTGTAATCATGGAGTCTCCTGAAAAAACAGAATGAGTTGTATGTGCGGCCTCACTCAGAGTTGATTCATTCCATATCTTCCTTTTTTGTTTTATTTTGTTTATTTTTGCACCACACTGGCAGTGCTTAAGGGGTACTCCTAGTTCTGCTCAGAAATTGCTTCTGGCAGGCTTGGGGGAATATTTGGGATACTAGGGATCAAACTCAAGTCAGCCTCCTGCAAGGCAAATGCCCTACCCACTGTGATATTGATAGAACCTCTCACCCCAGACCTTTCTTTGAGTTGCAGAGCAGCTGTTCCATTCACATCTAGGGGACACTATATTGTTCATCTAATGGTGTTTGCCTCCAGTCATGGCATAGGATACATAATTGGATGAGGACACCTATACAATGAAGACTCTCCCTCACTCTTTCTGCCTGTGACTGTGTAGAGACTACAACTTATTCACCCCTTTCAGAGTAAGGTGGGTGGCAGAGCCCATATTTGGGGGCTGGAATGAGGCAGAGAAATAAAAGATAAAAGATATCCTGTATGTACAAGAGAGCATATATTGCAGAGACAGACCTGAGAATTATTTTTAAACTTAATTGTTTATTGGAATCACCTGAACAAATTAAATAACATCAAGTCTGGGCAAGATATTCTTTGTATACTGGAGTGTTGATTTGGCCTCTGGCACTCCATTTGGTCCCCAAAACACTGAGCCCTGATGGGTATAGACAAAATCACAACAATATTAATTCCTGGGTCCCACCTTAACATATTATTCTAATATCATTGTCCTGATTGTAGTTTGAGATTCAACCATATAATTCTGATTATGTATAGAGTAGGAACAATAGATTATTATTGGAATACCTAAAAAATCGGAAGGATAATTTGATAAAGAATCACTAAATAAAAAATATAAAATAATTTCCAAGCACTAATTAATACAGGCATTAAGGCCTGAAGGGTTTCAGAAAAAATAGAAATACTCTGAGACATCTTGTGCTCAGAATGGCAAAAACCAAAGACAGAGACTGAATTGAAAACAGCAAGACCAAAAAGGAATTTACATACAAAGGGAATCCTATAAGATTCACAACAGAACTTTCAAGTGAGATTCTACTAGCCAGAAGAGAATGGTAGGATGCAGTTCAAAAGCTCAATGAATAATTTTTAATGAGTACCAATAATGATTTATCCAACTATACTATCACTGAGGTTTGAAGAAATGAGAGTTTTTCAGGGACAGACAACAGGTTGGGGAATTCATAACCTTGAAACACACTTGCAATAAGCTTTAAAAAAGACTCTTTAAAAGACAAACCCATCTTCTCAGCAGTTGGCATTAAATATGGTATCAATTAATGGCATTTATGATTGCCCTCTACTAGATTAATAAAGGTTTACTCCTAGCTTGTTAAGGGATTTTACACATTTTTAATAACAAATTATGTCTCATTTATATTGAAGTTCTATGTCTGATTAGTTGTTTCTTAAAAACATCTATAGGGACATTTACAACAATCTTTATTAATGTAAATACTAAGCAGCAATTATAATATTCTCATTTATGTAATACATTACTTTTCACTTTTAAAAGATAAAAATGTCCATGGTTACTATCTGGAAAAATCAGCCCAAGGGAATGTCCTAAGCACAAAATGTAAAACTACAAGTACTAGATAATTTTACCCATATGAGTGATATAAGGATAAAAAATGTATGATCGGAGAAAACAAAATAAAACATAAACTAGTGAGTATTGATAATAGAACACAGGTTACTGGGGGAAAAAGTAAGAAGAAAGAACACAGAAGTAAAGAGCTTGCCTAGCTCACAGCCCTTCCTGGTTTCCTTGCTTCCACATACATTCTCTGGAACACTACTAGAAGTGAACTAGAAGAACACTACTACAAGCACAAAGTCAGGAACAAGCCCTGAGCATTGTTGAATATGGCCCCAAAGGAATCATTCAAAAACAATAAAAGTTAAAATGAATAATTATGTATTAATAGGATATTTTGAACATTCCATAAAATGTACTATATATTAATATTGGCTGAGAAATTCAATATAATTTATAATTATATATAATTTAAATATTATAAGAAATACAATAAATTAGAATTTATTATAACTGTTAGTCACATGACTTCATATATCTTCTTGATTTCTGTTCTACCATTTATGCTCAAAGTTATTGCTGGTTAATCCTAATAGTCTGTCTAATTGGGTGGAGATATGGTTAAGCAAGTACCATAGCACATCTTTTTATAGAACCCTCTCAGTGTATCTTCTACTTTAAGGATCCAGATCTACAGTCCATTAATGTATACCACTCAATCAAAACAGCAAGACTTTCCAAACTTGAGAGATGTGTTTTAGATCATTCTTTTGATTTAACCTCCAGAGTAAGCAAGGGGAAATTCCTGGTGGAGGTTGTCTTTTAGCAAAACTGTCAAATCAGAGCTCCTAGGGATGTCTTGGTTGATTCTAAAAATGTTTTTAAAGTGGTTTTTTTGCCATTCATAAATATTAAGAAATGAAAAATTTAAATCAGAGCATGAAAACTTCAAATAAAATCAAAAGTTCTATGAGTATGTAGTTTAACCAGGGAACTACTGCACAGCCTGGAGTCATAAAGAGAAGCACCAGGGAACTGATTAACTAGGACTACAGTGACAGTATGCTAGAAAATACATTTTCTCTTCAAAGGAAGAGTATCTGATGCCCTGCATGATACAGTGCAATGCCATGCTCCTCAATGACACCAATTTAAATCTAAGCAGGGTCAGTTGTCAGAGCAGAAGTCATTTGTGCCCCATAGCATTTTATTAGTCCATGTGAAATATTTCAAAGTTCTGATCCTAGTTCTGAAAAGATGTGACTATATCATCAAGAATACTACTCCATTTGCCCCCTCTTGGCACCTGAATAAAAAACTATATCTACATCACACTGAGAATATACAAGATAATAATGTATAATAGATGTGTTCAGTTTTATAGTAATTACAATAATAGCAGCATAACAAAAAAACTTTATCTATGTGGCACTTAACATGCTGCAAAGCACTTACTTTCATTCTTGTTATTTCTTTTTAACAACATTTTGATTAATTTTATTTTTATGGAGGAGAAAAACTGAAGTTGATATTTACTTCCTTGAGCCTTGCATGTGTCACCTAAGAACAAATCTTCACCATAAACAGGATTGAACTAGCACTCTAATGCATGAATCTAGGCCTGATTTCATGTCCCCGGTTCTTTTTCAGACAGAAAGTTGTCTTTTTTAAGAGTTACTATAACAACAAAGTTCATAAAAAAAAAAAGCAATCTCACCTAGTGGACAATTTAGGGATAAACAGTGTCCAGATACTTTTTCTACTAAAGAAATATTACATTCTCTCATAATGTAGTAATTATATGGTACTTTAAGAAGAACATACTATTATTCATATTATACAATTTTCATTTGTTACACTGTACAGTTTTGATTACTGTTTACTTTCATTAAAATTTAATAATAGCAAACTTCATTGATTGACATGTGAGTCTTTTTATTATAATTCAGGTAACAACAGTTAAAATAATGCTGAAGTTTATGATATGGGTATAGGAAATTACTGCAATTACCACCAACATGACCTGTGAGTCTACTGTTATCCTGACTTCTAGCCTAGCAATTTTTTTTTTTTTTTGGTTTTTGGGCCACACCCGGTAACGCTCAGGGGTTACTCCTGGCTATGCGCTCAGAAGTCGCTCCTGGCTTGGGGGACCATATGGGACGCCGGGGGATCGAACCGCGGTCCGTCTCCTAGGCTAGCGCAGGTAAGGCAGGCACCTTACCTCCAGCGCCACCGCCCGGCCCCGCAATTTTTTTAAATAATCAGATTCCCTATTTATAAAATAAGAACTATGGCCTAAAAATGTTAAGTAACCTAAAGAGGCCCAGCGAAAACTGGCCAGAGTAAAATGTAATACCTATGTCTATTTCAAAGTTTACATTCAGTCATTACACTCTCACCAAGACTATAAGCAGCACCTAGAAGAATCACTACCAGAGTTCAGCTCTGGGTGAATGGGAGTGAAGCAAGAGGGCAGTGAGTTTTAAGAAAATGAGAAAGACATAATCAAGGAAAGCATGAGGGCATGGGACTCACAGCCCCATGGACTGAGAGCTCCAATTACACACACAGTAGAACATTTATTGTTCAGAAATAATCAACATGGAAAAAAGGACAGATAACAGACAAATTACTATCTAATTTTAACCAAATTTAAGCTGTTTACATCTCAAAAGGGAATGTGTGTGGAAGGAAAATCTATTATAAAAGTCTCTGTTGATGATAGTCCTCTGGGGAAGAAGGCAGGGCAAAAGAGTGATTACAGGACTCCCGTTCATGTGCCTTCCCCTTTCCAGGAAATGCTTGTGTTCAGGAAATTGAATAACCAAGAGTCCTTATCACCTTTTTTCTGCTCCTACCCTCATACTACCAACTTTCTGCCAGGGGTCCTCAAACTTTTTAAAGAGGGGGCCAGTTCACTGTCCCTCAGACCATTGGAGGGTCTGACTATAGTAAAAACAAAACTTATGAACGAATTCTTATGCACACTGCATATATCTTATTTTGCAATGAAGAAGCAAAACAGATACAAATACAATATGTGGCCCGCGGGCCATAGTTTGAGGACCACTGTATCCATTTCTTCGATGTCATCATATCCAACAAATATGGAAACTTTTCTGAAGATAGTATAAGAAAATTAGAGAAGGGAAATAAACACTACTTGTTTTAGGGTTCATCTGATATATAATTTTCTCAATACCAAACTATTTACAGGAAAATTCATATATATTTTGTATCTGATAGATAGTGTAAGTATATATTAATTATATATATGGTGTATATATAATTAATATATAATTAAAATATATAATATATCACACATGTTAATTGATATTAATGTAAAATATTATAATTAATGTGTTGATATTAATTAACTAATTAATATTGATATTGAGCATAAGTTATTTTATGCATGATTATGTTGTGTGTGTTATGTATGCTAATTATATAATTAAATATATATTATTTAATATAATTTAAAAGGGGCTGGGGAGATAGCACAGTGCTATGGCCTTTGTCTTGCATGCAGTAGATTCAGGATGGACGGTGGTTCAATTCCAGGCATCCCATATAATCCCCCGTGCCTGCCAGGAATTATTTTGAGTGAGTGCAGAGCCAGAAGTAATCCCTGAGCACTGCCGGTTGTGACTCAAAAACTAAAACAGATAGATGATAGATGATAGATAGATAGATAGATAGATAGATAGATAGATAGATAGATAGATAGATAGATAGATAGATAGATAGATAGATAGATAGATAGATAGATAGATAGATGATAGATAGAGAGAGATGATAGATAGATGATAGATAAAACAAATTTAAATGGTATATATTTAAACATATATAATTAATATAACAAAGTCTAGTCCAAGCTTTATCAATTTAATACCACGTACAAAATGATATGAACAAAATATTAGAAACATGAGGCAATCATAGTTGGTGGGTCAGTCCAGAGGGTATGTGCTTATATTCTGGAAGCCCAGGTTTAATTCCAGAATATTGTGGCACTCTGAATACTGCCAGGAGCAAAACCAAGCACAGCCAGATATAGTCAACAACACCTATTGTTGTAGCCCCAAGTCTGAAAAATAAAAAGAATTAAAAAACATAATTTTAAAAATGAAGACCTATCTGTATCCTTGCCAACTAATTGAAGAAATCACTAAAAACTGTAAATAAGTGATAATTCTCCAACTTCTGTGGCATTAAAACCACCTCTGGCATTAAAACCACCTGCAAGACATAACAAGATTAATGGACTGAGAATTTTTGACTCAGAAAGCCTGAAATAAAGTCAAAGAATCTACATTTCTAGCAAGTTTGCAGGTGATGCTGATGTTCCTGGTCCTCTAATCTCAAAGAATCATGACAATAGGTTCAACAAAATTACAAAAAGGATGAACATTAGTGAAAGGCTTAATAAGCCTACTAAAGTAGTATAAAACATTATGAAGAGCTCCAACTTTAAAGCATGCCTCAAAAAATAAGAGAAATTTCAGATACCGGGGGTAGTGCTTCAATTCCAAAGGTAGCATATTCTCCAGATTCTTCCACATAACTACCATAGTTGTTTTGTTGACCTCTTTCTAGTCTTGCAGAACGAAATGAAAGTATGAAACTACATTTCTTTGCTTGAGCAGACTGAGCATACAATAGTCATCGGATAGTGGTGGGGAGGGGTTTGGGCCACACCCAGAGTGCTCATGGCCTACTCCAGCTCTGTGTTCAAGATCACTCCGAGGAGTGGTTGCTCAGATGTCAACCCCTCTCTCCTATAATGCCTATAATGGTTGTTTCCTTTTTGGTTTGTTTGTTGGGTCAACTCAGAAGTACTCAGGTGGTAATCAACCTGGTTCTGCACTCAGAAATCACTCTTGTCAATCAGTGCTCAGAAGATCATTTTGGATGCTGGAGGTCCAACCCATGTCGGCCACATGCAAGGCAAATGCTCTATTCATACTATTATCACTCCAGCCCCAATAGTTATCAATTTTTATTTTTTGTTTTTTGGCCCTCACCCTGTGATGCTCAGTGATTACTTCTGGCTCTGCGCTCAGAAAGTGTTCCTGGCTTGGGAAACCATATGGGACGCTGGGGGAATCAAACCACTGTCCATCCTAGGTCAGCGTGTGCAAGGCAAAAGTCCTACTGCTTGTGCCACTCTGATTCCAATGGTTATTTCTTAACTCCAACTAGGCTCCTGATATTTCAGAAAGAAAAAAATAAAGCAGTTTTAGCACTACTTATGTCTTATTTATTGTTTCAAATAATTTTTGTTTCTCTGAAACCATTTTACTTTGTCCTAGCTTAAATCTCATATTCTCTGGATAATAAAGAATTAAAATAAGAATTTAAATCGGTCAAATTTTCCTCTGTAAATTAGTTTTACTGATGGCAATACCAAAAATATGCACAATTTCCCAAGTAGTTTCTTATATGCATATTTTAGGAGAAAAAAATTGGAAACAACTCTAAAAGCATCTTAACTGCATGTTGTCACAGGAAAAATAGTCAAAGGGATAATACACATACTCAAGAGAATAGTTTTATTCCCAGTTCCTCCATCATTCTACCACATGTCCTAAAGTAGTAATTCAAATTCCCACTGTTCTAAATTTTGTATGTGTGAAATAGGGGCATATTTGCCAAGAGGCTTAGTTAATACTTAAAAATGCTTTTGAAATCACTGGGGAAAGAGAAAAATAAGTAAAATTACTCTACATTGACCTATGGAACTCAAATAAAAAACAAAGTGGCATCAACACTCAGGCAACAAGCCAGCTAAAAAGACATTTTCCTACTATTAAGCTCCACAATTATCATAACAAATATACACCAAATTTCATTGTTGTCAAGCACTCTACTATCATTTCTTGTTTTGGCTTTTGTTTCATTTCTCTTACAGATAGAGGAACTAATTCAAATGCTATTTCTTCATCTAAGAATGGGAAAATGTTTTCCATATGGCACCAGGTAATAAATTTTATACTCTGCAGGATATATTTGAATATGTAGCCTTTTATTATCATGACCATGAATCAGTTTAAAATTGGGACAAGTAATCATCACTAATCAACATTTTCAATTTTCCTATAAAATCATCAGCATCCAATCTTTCGTCAGTTTGTTTTCTTATTTTCAATATTACTTCTGTTTCATATAAAACAGCAAGGAAGATGCCTCTAGCTAAAGATTAGCTTTTCTTAATAAAAAAAAGTGAAGCATTTTTTAAAAATAATAGTTTTGCTTTAAAGTTCTGCTTATATCCCCAAAAATAATCTGCTTGGACAGTCCAGTTGTTTTAGTACCTCAAACACTGTCCTTTGGTTTCCTTCACCATTTCTATTGCAGTTATTGTTGTTGTTGTTGTTGTTGTTGTTGTTGTTGTTGTTTGCTGCTTCATTACTTGAGTTTTCTCATGAGTCTTTAAGGGAAACAATGTTATTCTTTTAATTGTACAAACTGAACAACTTATTTTTAAAGAGCTGTGTCACTACTATTCAATTATCCTATATTCTTGTACTAGTTTAAAAATAAAAGACTATCTCTAAGTCCTGATCTCAGTCCTGAGTATAGTTGTAGAAGTCTTATATATCCTTATAAACAGTCTATACACATTTTATTTTGTTTTCTTATTACAAGAATAATATACCTTCCTGTTTACTGTTCACTTAATATCCCATTTAATTTTATTTAAAGTTAAAGTTTTACTTGAAAATTCCCAATCAGATTGTCATTAAAATTATGCAGAATGAAATAGTGCCATATTATAAGTTACCAAAGTTTAAAATCGATAAAGTTTTTTTTAATCTTTCTTATAGCTCTGTTTAAGGATTTTACAATAAAAGGATCACTCTTTTAACTGAGAATGAATTCCATGTAAAACACATGGCAAGAATTTTTTTATTTTAAGTTAATAGTGAAGTTCTATCTAGAATTATCTTGCATAAAATGTGAAATACAATACTTGTACAATTTTACAACTTAAGGTATTCAAAATTTTGTTTGCATTTTCTTTCTTTACAGTGCGCATTTCAGAAATAAGCTTATCAGTTCAGATACATGAAATCACACTATCAACTTTCTTTCAAATTCTCTATACAAGGAAAATCATTGTAGAAATGTATCCTTTGTGGCATTTTAATGTAGTATGTCTTGTATGCAAGGTCAATATAATAAAGATCTTCACATAGAACTTCTGTAGTTCTTACCAAAGTGCTTCTGAAGATGCTTCTAAAAATTATTATTCTATGTCTCAACACAAACTTTCACATTTTATTTTTGTCTCAGAATTTCAGGTACCAAATATTTCACTTTTAATAATTTTTATTAATTTTTAAGTCAGAAACTAATAAAATGAATTAAGAATAGTTGCAGTATACAAAATCAAGTTGCAAAATCAGTACATGTTTATATTTACAATGAACACTCCTAAAGAGAATTAAGAAAATGTTTCCATATATAATAACATCAAAAAGAGTAAAATTTTAATTCATGAAAAAGTTAATCAAGCAATTAAAAATTATACACCAACTACTATAAATTACTAAAGAACTTTAAAAAATACCAAGTAAATATAAACATTTCAATTTCATAATTATAGTTGGGAGACTAGTTATAGTTTTATGTCATTTTTATCACAAATGATCTACATTTTCATCTACAATTTAATATATAAGTTCAATGAAATCTTTACCAAAACCCTAATTTTTTGTAGAATTATAAAAGAACTTGAAGGTAACCATAAGACATGTACAAAATAAACTTACCATGGAATAAAAAATGATAAAGACTGTGTCAATACTTCAAAACATATTATAAATGTTTTCATTATAAATTATCTTCATTGTTAAAACATTATGATATTTGCATATAGACCATTGTACTACATATTCATTGACTAGAGATACCCAAAATGAGCAGACATGGATATGATTCCTAAGAAATGTGCCAGTGGGGAAAGAAAGAATAGTCTCTTCAACTTTTAGAAATAGAGGAAATGGATATTAAATGCAAAAGAATGAAATTGAATATTTATCTTACATACTACATAAAAAAGTATTTCAACATGTATAATATATTTAAATAAAAATACTGAAACAATAAACTCACAGAAGGAACTATAGGGAAAAATTTCATAACACAAAACCTGGCATTATGCATATGACAGCTGAAGCACAAGCAACACAAGCAAAAAATATGTAAGTGGAATTTATTAAACTAGAAGAACCTGCACACAAAAGAAAGAACAGAATAAGAATTCAACATATAAAACATGAAAACAATTTTAATTCATATATCTTATAAGGAGTTAAAATACAATATATATGAGGGAGATCAACAATTTAACAGCAAAACAAAGAATTAAACTGATTTTAAAATGAATGATAGAATTGAATAAAACAGTATTTAACTAGGGACCTAATGACCTCTTTGAACTCCCAGGATATCCCATGGGAGGCAGGTGAAAAATCACATAACAGGGTTGGGGTTTAGGTAGGTTGCTGGAAGGGATTTTCACAGCAACATAAGCAAACACTATGGGCCAATCCTTAGAAGTGGGGATCCACAAGAAAATAAGTAAGTTTGTAGGTAATATAATTGAGAAAAAAGAAGAAAAACTAGATTAAATGTGACTCCACAAAAAAAAAAAAAAAAGTTCACCATCACTATCCTGAAAAGGCAAACCAAAAACAGTAATAAAATTCATATTATGCCTGTTGTGATGGACATTTCCCAAATAATAGAAATTAACAAATATTAATAAAGGAAGTACAAAAACTGAAATGCATCTATTGATGGTAGAAATGCTAAATAGTACAGCCAATTCAGGAACTAATGGAGAGTCTAGTGAAATAAGCCAGTGGGAGAGAGATAGATGCAGAATAGTCTCACTCATCTATGGGTTTTAAGAAAAATAAAGGACATTTTTGCAACAATCCTCAGAGAAAAAGAGAGGAGGGCTGGAAGGTCCAGCTCATGACATGAAGTTCACCACAAAGAGTGATTAGTTCAGTTAGAGAAATTAGTTAGTTACATTGAGAACTATCATAACAATATGAATGAATGAGGGAAGTAGGAAGCCTGTCTAGAGTAAAAGGCAGGGGGAGGGTGGGGAGGAGGGAGATTTGGGACATTGGTGATGGGAATGTTGCACTGGTGAAGGCGGTGTTCTTTACATGACTGAAACCCAACTACAAACATATTTGTAATCAAAGTGTTTAAATAAAGATATTTAAAAAAAGAAAAATTAAGCTAAATCCAAATTTTAATTATTAAAAGCAAGAGCTACCAAGGGCTGGAACAGTAGCAAATAAATAAGGGTTTGCCTTATGTATAGTCAACCCAGATTGGATCCCCAGCATCCCATATGGACTTCCTGAGCCTGCCAGGTGTAACTCCTCAACACCACTGGGTGTAAACTCCCAGATGAGTGGCTATAGAAACTGTGATACATATACATAATTGAATAATATACAGCCATCAGAAAAATGAAGTCATAAAATTTTCCTACACATGGATGGACATGTAATCTATTTTGCTGAGTGAAATAAATCAGAGGGAGAGAGAGACTCACAGAATAATCTCACTTATCTGTGGGATTTAATAAAAATAAAAGACATTATTGTAATAATAATGAGACAATAGAGATGAGTACTGGAAGGACAGGCCCATGATATGAAGGAGGAAGAAGGGAGGGAGGAGGGGAGGAGGGGACTAAAGTGTTGCCATTTCTGAGGGCAGTTAGAGAAATAACTACACTAACAAATATCATGGCAATGGTAGTGAGGGAGAGAAATAGAATGCCTATCTCGAATACAGGCAGTGGGAGGGGGGAGAGATAGGGGGCATTGGTGTGGGAATGTTGCAGTGGTGAAGAGGGGTGTCCTTTTATATAGCTAAAACCCAATTACAAACATGTTTGTAATCATGGTGCTTAAATAAATATATTATTAAAATAAAATAAAGTAAGATCAGCTAGAAGAAAATAAATTAAGTAAATAAATAAGTAAAATAAAATAAAATAAAAAAACTACCATTGGTCCAGAAGCCATTTCTGGATTTAAGTAAAAATACCTAAAAAATATATTATGAAGCATCACAATAATAGTAAAAAGTAACCTAAACATCTCAACAGATAGATAATAAAAGTATATTACATAATGAATAAAATGAGATATTTTCATTTTTAAAAAAGAATAAAATTCTGTCAGAAGCTACAATATGGGTTAATTTGAGAATATAGGATAAACAAAATAAGTCATCCAAAGGATGAGTACTAGACTTTTATTAACTTATCTAAAATTGTCAATGATATGAGTGCACAGAATGAAAGGTAGCTTGCCAGAAACTAAAAACAGGGACCTGATAATGGTTATAAAGGTATAGTCATGCAAGGTCAAAAAAAAATGCAAGAGATTTCTTAGACAATAATGTTCTTATAGTTAACAGTTTTATATAGAATATTTAACATTTTGTTGACAACAGATCTTATGAAGCATATGCTGCCCCAGCTAAAAAAGTAAACTAAAAACATCAAAGCTAAATATAAGAAAAAATATCTTCATACCATGTCTACAAGTATTTAACTAAGTAAAAGGAAGGAAGGAAGGAAGGAAGGAAGGAAGGAAGGAAGGAAGGAAGGAAGGAAGGAAGGAAGGAAGGAAGGAAGGAAGGAAGGAAGGAAGGAAGGAAGGAAGGAAGGAAGGAAGGAAGGAGGGAGGGAGGAGGGAGGGAGGGGGGAGGGAAGGAGGAAGGGAGGGAAGGAAGGAAGGACGGAGGCAAGGAAGGAAGGAAGGAAGGAAGGAAGGAAGGAAGGAAGGAAGGAAGGAAGGAAGGAAGGAAGGGGTGAAGGAAGGAAGGAAGGAAGGAAGGAAGGAAGGGAGGGAGGGAGGGAGGGAGGAAGGAAGGAAGGAGAGGAATGAAGGGAGGGAGGAAGGAAGGGAGGGAGGGAGGAAGGGAGGAAGAAAGGGGTGAATGAAGGAAGGAAGGGAGGGAGGGAGGGAGGGAGGGAGGGAAGAAGGAAGGAAAGAAGGAGAGGAATGAAGGGAGGGAGGGAGGAAGGGAGGGAGGAAGGGAGGAAGGAGGGAAGGAAGGAAGGTAGGAGAGATGGAAGGAGAGAAGAAAGGAAGGAAGGAGGGAGGGAGGGAGGGAAAGAAGAAAGGAGGGAGGGAAGGAAGGAAGAAGAAAAGGAGGGAGGGAAGGAAGGAAGGAAGGAAAGAAGGAATGAAGTAATGAAGGAGGAAGGGAGGAAGGAAAGAACTAAGGGATGAAGGAAGGAAGGAAGGAAGGAAGGAAGGAAGGAAGGAAGGAAGGAAGGGAGGAAGGGAGGGAGGAAGGAGAGGAAGGAAGGGAGGTAGGGAGGGAGAAAGGGAAGAAGTAAGGGAGGAAGAAAGGAAGGAAGGAAGGAAGGAAGGAAGGAAGGAAGGAAGGAAGGAAGGAAGGAAGGAAGGAAGGAAGGAAGGAAGGAAGGAAGGAAGGAAGGGAGGGAGGGAGGGAGGGAAGGAAGGAGGGAGGGAGGGAAGGAGGGAAGAAGGGAGGAACGGAAAGAGAAAGGAAGGGAGGGAAGGAGGAAGGAAGTGAGGGAGGGAGGGAGGGAGGAAGTAAGAGGGGGGGAGGTAGGAAAGGAGGGAGAAGGGAGGGAGGAGGGGACTAAATTGTTGCCACTTCTGAGACATTGAAGAATGAGCTAATACTATATTAGCATAAATTGTAGATTCATGTTTCAGGGTATTTGCACATCACTTTTTAAAAATCGGAGGCTCACTTAGCCTCCAAAACTCTACTATAACTTTTGATGCACAGTATGTTTTCCTCAAGCTCTTTTTAAAATTTAAAGTAATTATTAGAGGGCCAGAGAGATAATCCAGAGTTTACACTACTGGTCTTATAAGTGGCTACCCTTATTAAATCTCTTGGACCACATAAGAGTCCCCAAAGATTCCAGAGGAATAATCCTGAAACACAGGATATGGTTTAAATTCTGAACACTCTGGTTGTGGAATCAAGGAACCATGAAATTTCTCCACAGACATCAGCATATTTACTTCACCATCATATGCTGAACTAGCAAGTATCTTATGATTACCTTCTTGCTCAGCACAAATTTCTAGACTAATCACTAAATTATAGGATGTTCCATGCACAAGTATTAGGAGATAGGGATTAACATAGACATTTAGCACAAGCACAGAATCAAACAATTGCCATTCATAGACAGTGACAGTGTGAATTATAGGTCAGGTGATGTTGCCCAAGATTTTTAGAATTAGCTTTTAATATATATTTTATGTAATTGTCAAAGATAATTATTAGGATATTATGGATATACCTAATACTGCAATGACAGGTATAGTCCAAAATTTAAACATATATCTTGAGCAAAAGTACTGTTCCCTACATTAGTTTTTGTTTCTCTGTAGTCAGGTTGGCCTCAGGATAAAAAAAATTACATAAATATAGATACAAATATATATGCAACCCTGAGTTTTATTTCCTCCACTGTTTGGCACTAACTCTTTGGGGATGACATTCATGAAAAACCCTATAATATTCATTATTGTATTTCTCAGGTGCAGGTACTTTCATTGCTGTGATTTATCTAAATTGTATTTTTGTCAAAGGGCTATAAAGGGGATAATGTGAAAAGTCTATTGGGATATTGTTAGTAAATTTATAAAATTACTTTCTGTATCCACTTAAACCAAGTAATTTTTTAACTCATTGCTTTTAGGGCAGACTTATATATCATGGAAGACTTTAAGGGAATAGAAGTTAAGCATCCAAATTAAAGATTCTTTGTCCAAAAGCCTGTCTGTTAAGAGAAAATTATTATTTATGGAACTCAAGGACACTTTTCAGATGAGTGAACAATATAAACCTAAAGTTCCAGAACTACACAGAAATATTGTTTACAGAATTTTTCTTTACTCTTTTTATATTTTAACTTCAGATCCAATTGTGAATTATTCTTCCCAGAATCATTTGCTCACTACAGGGAAACATTTCCAACTGCCTCTTGATCTAAACAGACCACAGTTCAGATTTCACTCTAAAAACGATTTCTTTCACATAAAAGATAGCACTTAGCATTGCCATCTTTTTTGTGACCAGCAAGGAGAACATGACACAAATGTTGAGGAGGGTCTGACATCCTTTGTAATTTTGCACATGAAATCTATAGCATTTACAAAGTCCTATCTTCACAGAATTCTTGACTCTTATCTTAGTCCCCGAGCAGTAAGTACATTTTCTTATTAGAGACTCTCAGTTCTATAATACTTAACTCTGTATCTGGCACTTTGTCATCTGAGCCATGAGAAAATTTCTGTGGAGTCTCCCTCTTATAAATTAGAGAGGAAAAAACCATTATGATAAACATAAATGAGGGTTCCTTTTCCACATGCCTGCTGGGACAAGTTGTTTCTAATTGTTCTGGTGTAAATATATATCATAAATGTAAGGTATATTTCACAGGGCACTAAGTTTGTTTTTGTTTTTGTTTTCATTTACTTTTTCCTGATGGTAAATGATAAAGAACACTTTTTCCTTTACTATGGCCATTTTTTGAAGAAGTGTCTGTTCAGCTTTTCTTCCCCTATCAACTAATCGTTTTTTATTTTTTCTTTATTTAAACATCTTGATTACAAATATAATTGTGATTACGTTTCAGTCACCAGTGCAACATTCCCACCACCAATGTCCCAAATCTCCCTCCATCCCAACCTACCCCCAACTGTACTCCAGACAGGCTTTCCAGTTCCCTCATTCATTCACATGTTTATGGTAGTTCTCTGTGTAGTTATTTCTATAACTGCACTCACCACTCTTTGTAGTGAGCTTCATGAAGTGAGCTGGAAGTTCCAGCCCTCCTCTCATTGTCTCTGAGGATTGTTGCAAAGATGACTTTTATTTTTCTTAAAACCCATAGATGAGTGAGACTATTCTGCGTCTCTCTCTCCCTCTGACATATTTCACTCAGCATGATAGACTCCATGTACATCTATGTATAGGAAAATTTTATGATTTCATCTCTCCTGACAGCTACCTAATATTCCATTGTGAATATGTACCACAGTTTCTTTAGCCATTAGCCTGTTGAAGGGCATCTTGGTTGTCTCCAGAGCCTGGCTATTGTGAATAGTGCTGCAATAAATATAGGTGTGAGGAAGGGGTTTTTGTATTGAATTCTTGTATTCCTAGGGTATATCCCTAGGAGTGGAATAGCTGGGTCGAATGGGAGCTCAATTTCCAGATTTTGGAGGAATCTCCATATCGCTTTCCATAGAGGTTGGACTAGAGGGCATTCCCACCAGCAGTGGATAAGAGTTCCTTTCTCTCCACATCCCTGCCAGCACTGATTGTTCTCATTCTTTGTGATGTAGGCCAATCTCTGTGGTGTGAGATGGTATCTCATCTTGTTTTGATTTGCATCTCCCTGATGATTAGTTATGAGGAGCATTTTTCATGTGCCTTTTGGCCATTTGTATTTCATTTTTATCAAAATGTCTGTTCATTTCTTCTCCCCATTTTTGATGGGATTAGATGTTTGTTTGTTTTTTTTGTAAAGTTCTGTCAGTGCCCTGTATATTTTGTATATAGCCCCTAATCTTTTTTTTTATAATTTTTTTATTTTGAATTATGAGAACAAAAGATGCAAAGAAAGAGGATAAGGTAAAGTTACAGTGGAAGGACAATCACCCATAACATAATTATCAGAAGTCCCCTTGCTGATATCTTAACTTTGAACTTTCACCAAAGAAAGTTAAGATAAATAAAACAGAATCCATGTGCAATTACTTTGTCCCTCAAGTCCCCAGATTGTAGCACATTATAATATTTCTTAACAGCACACAAGGCAATCTAAAGCCATCAAACTTACGTAACTCCTTAAACATTAGAGGCATAGTATTTTTTACATTTCCATGTACATGCATATTAGCTTAAGTTAACCTCAAATTTTAAGTGGGTGCGTTTTAAGGATTAGAGTCAAAGGAGCACAGTAAAAACGGTGTTAGAGTGGCAATTGTTGTTTGCATAGGCCCACCAAAATATGAGAGGCATGGAAAGGAATAACCTTGGCCTAAATACAAAGAGATCCTACCCCTGAAGTTTCCTGGCATAAGACCAGCTCTAGGCCTCAGGAAAGTTATCGTTCGATCCAAGACATTGTCTGTAGTGCCAACACACTTTTCACACAGTCTCTGTTGTTGGTCTCATGTTTCTGTATTAAAGATTCTGGAATCTGCATGTCCTACATTGAAGTCATGATGTGGAGTGCCTTCTCGTTTCACCTCACCATGAAAGGGCAATGCAGGAAGCCCTTTCCTGTAAGCAGGTTGTTGTTGTTAAGTCTTCTCAGTGTTAAGGGAAGTCTCTTTTGAGCAGGACGATGTCTGAGCAGTGGTAGGGTCTTCCGTGGTAGAGGATTGCTTCCAGGTGATGTTATAGACAAACCTCACAATTAAGGGGCAATACAGCAAGCCCTGTCCAGTAAGCAGGTCTTTGTTCTTGTTGTCTTCTCAGTGTTAAGGGGTGTTTCTTTTGAGTAGATGTCAGAGCAGCTGTAGGGTCTTTCCTGGTACAGGAATGCCACCAGGTGATGTTATATACAACCTTGGATGTTTTGTAAATGTCTTCTGTAGATCAAGGGGTGAATGGAGAATGCCCATTCTTCTGAGGCCTGTGCCAGGTCTTTATGTCAATGTTCAGGGTGTAAGGTCTCATTGCACTACAAGATTTGTGTGTTCCCATTTTTATTAGATAAGAACTTATTGGTATGTATAGTATTTTTCCATGTTAGTGTGCCTACGCAAACAAGATATAAAGCCACGTGGTGCTATCAGATATATGGGGGCATAAGAACATTTCCAACAAGACCCATGACTTGGTTCAAACATAAGTATTAAACTGAGGGATTCTTTCACACCAAATTCCATATTGAGCAGTTCACAAAGAGAAGATAAAAAACATGGGGGGGGGGATCATCACTGTATAAGAAAGTATTTAGCAAAAGTTATAGCCGTCAAAGAAAACACCCATAAAATGTTGAAAAATATGTGTCCTTTTTATGCCTTTTAAAATAGTTGGGTGGGTGTTAACTCTAGGGCACCACTTTGGTCTGTGACTTAGGACTCAACAGTACTTAAGTTAGAAAGGGTATAAAAGGAGTAATGATGATAGGAGTTAAAGAAGTTAAAGAGAAATATGAACTTATGAAGGGGTATGCAAAAGGGCAGAGTAAAAAATGGACATTCTGCATACATAAAAACATAATTCAATGATAGTGAGTACTATTAAAGTTTCTTGTGAGAGTACTATTAAAGTTTCTTGTGAGAGTACTATTAATGTTTCTTGTGAGAGTACTATTAATGTTTCTTGTGAGAGTACTATTAATGTTTCTTGTGAGAGTACTATTAATGTTTCTTGTGAGAGTACTATTAATGTTTCTTGTGAGAGTACTATTAATGTTTCTTGTGCGCACGGGGGCGATAGCCACCGCGCGATTTTGAAAATGTAGACTGGACAGAGATTACCAGTGCCAGCCAAACCTCCTCCTGCTAGGCTCCCGGCTCCCAGGAAGGAGAGATCCTTCAAGAAGCTGGGAGACCAGAAGCTCAGAGTCCCACCCAGACCCTCCCTAAGGAGCCGCATGGATGGTGGGGGAAGGCCTAGGGTACCTTCAAGCTCCACCAAGGGACCCAACTCACCAGCTTGCCCAGGCGTGTGGCCCGGGGAAGCCCTGGAGATATGGAGCAAGGCGGCAGAGGGGTGCTGGGGTTACCCAAGTCCCGCACCCCCCCTAGGCCTGGCCAAGCAGGCCTCCGGCATGGCGGTGGCCTGCCAAACCTCCTCCTGCTAGACTCCCGGCTCCCAGGAAGGAGAGATCCTTCAAGAAGCTTAGCCCCTAATCTTTTAATCTATTTTGTTTTCCAATCTATTTTAGTATCATCACACACATTCTCACACACACACACACAAACTTCACTCCACTACTGCTATTATATACCCTATCTGATATACTTTTTTATTATTTATAATTAATTTTTATTTAATTAAAATTGCATCAGATATATTTTTTCTTTTTTTTACATTCCCATCACCAATGTCCCAGGTGTAATTTCCTCATAATAAACTATTTTCACTTCATACAACCTGTATAACATTATTGGACCAGCAGAAGTCAACAGGAAATAAGCAGAAAATAGCTTGATTATATTCTCACCACTATATTCAAACATGTACCTGAACTTTTTCAGAATTAAAACTACTAAATTTTCTAAACTATTAGTTTCAACATTGTAAAATGAAAGTTAAAAATTTCCTTCCCTCCCCGTTTCGCTGTCTTGATTTGCGTGAGATTTAAGTCTGTAATAAAATGTGAGAAATTTAAAAATTTCTTCTACAGCCCTCTTTCACCATCTTTTCTGCTTATGCTTATTCTACTATCTCAAGACAGAACTAAAAAGAAAGTAGTATTTTGAGAATAACAGTAATTATTTATGGTTTCATAAGTGTTCCTCTTATGGAGATAATCTATGCCCAAATAATATTTGAGTTCTCATTTGAGGAACATTTTTATTATTCTTTCACTTCTACTATGACCACTGGTTTTAGTTCACAGGACACAGTCCATAGTTCTATAGTGCAGTTGGGAACATGTAGACACATAAGGTACAATCTTCACAGGAAAATTATCCCTGAATAGCCTCCTTATAATCTTCTTAAATTATCAAATTCGGTACCCATGATACTGGCATGAATATATTTTAGATCCATTCACATTATATGCATAAGTAGTTCTACAGGATCCAAAGCAGCTATCTAGCTGCTCTTATCTCTTAAATTATTCTTAATTTTTACTGACATCACATATTTTAATGAACTTATGCTTTTTAAGAAAAATAACCATCTATTCATAAAGTCCATAGGTTATTAATCTAAAAGCCTCAGTCTCTCTAATCTTATCTGTAAAGCCTTTCTAATCTATCCTCTAATCTATTGTGCTAATCCAAACATCCCTTCCTTTCCTAAATTTGTCCACTCTTTTCTAATTTCTGGCCTTATTGCATGTCCACCTCAATCTTCACTTTCAGATAGGAATTATAGTTATAGACAACAAAAAACTATGTTTTGTTAATTCTTACAGAAAATGAATTAATTATAAAGATATAGGAGAGCTGAGAAAATCAACTGGAAAGCTGAAAAATCTCTATGAAAATAGAAATTAAAGAGGGATAAAGCCTAGATCCCTTCATTGGAATTAAATATTCAGGAAGCCTCATGTCATCAAGTATTAATGTCATCAAATGCTCATCAATCCACCACTGGACTTTTAAGTCCTTTTCAGCTACAGAAAAATTTTCTCCATGGTCTTCCCACAAGTTTTAAGTCCCAGATAAGAACACATACTTTTTCTTAACTAAATCTTATGACAGACTCAAAAATATTGGGGTAAAAGAAAATGAGTTAGCATCATTAATTATATTCATTTGTTTTAAATAAAATGTACTACTTAATTTTCATTTTTATTGAATATAAAATACACATCATTATTTATATTAAAGTTCTAAATAATATATTAGCAACAATTAAAATTAGTGGCAAAAATGTGATTGAGCATGAGGCATTTATGCAAAACAACATTATCTTCCTTATAAAAATAATTTAAGATATCAATTGCTTAACAAAAAATATAGACTCTTAAAAATACTAATTAACATTTGAAACAGAAGTACAAAATAAAGCATTCATTATTTTTTAAGGAAAAGGATTATTTTAAATTAATTTTTGAGACTGAAAAGATAAATAAGCTAAGCACAGACCATGTATGCAAAAGGGCAGGTTCTATACCTGACACCACACAATATCTGAACACTGTTGAGAGTGACTTCTGAGCTAAAAATAGCTTCTAAGTGTGACTGATGTGAGCCCAAAATTTAAATACAAAGATCTTTAATGAATAAATTAGTTCCATTTTACATAACCTATTATCCAGGGTATTCAGGGGTTTGAGACATGGAATTTTAGGTAGGAGTGTTTGTCTTACAAGCAGCCAATTTAGATTCCATGCCCACCTCATAAATTTTTCCAAACCCTATCTGGAGAAATCTCTGAGCAAAGAGACAGAAGTAATCCTTGACCATTGCCAGGTGTGACTCTAAAGCAGTGAAAATAGGTAATGGGATGCTAGGAGGTGGAGGTAGCAAGAAATATAAACACACCTCCAGCCAGGCAAATTCTCTTTGTCTCTCACCCAGACAGATTACAGATAGCAGGTATTTCATTCACATTCAGGTAATCCTGGCCAGAAACCAAGAAAACTCAGGAACAGCAGTTGCTTGGGTATAGTCTTAGAGAGGTCCATTAACAAGTTACAAAACAGCATGACCCAACAAGGAGACACAGATTGCAAGGTTCCAGCCACAGATTTCAGAGTAGGAAAGTATACACTGAATATAACAAAACAAGAACAGGTCATAATATAGTGGAGGAAAGCAAATGAAAGGGACAAACCTAGGGTATCATACTCTGAATTAAACATTTCTTCTAAATTCCTTGGGGGAAGCTAAAAATGCTCTGCTCCATGAAACTTACTGTGCCTTGTCCTCAGGTCCCTCAAGAATAAGTCAATGTGTTCTTAATATCCACTATCTTCAAAATTAGGGAAGATTTATCCTAAAAACCAAACACAAGCAAATAAAAATTCTTGAATGCTATTGACAGTTTTCCCTCAGATGCAAAGTCAAAGGATTCCATAAATTATTTAAGCTTTTGTCGGTAATCACTCTTGAAAAAAGACTATAATTCTAAATATTTTGGTACCTATTTATTGTTCAGGAGATTTAATGTTATGTGATACCAATGTATGATATCAATTCCAATTCTTTTTGGTGTCCTACTAATTCCTGATGTGAAAGGAATGACACCCAGATTGTCAAGATATTTATTCAACAATCATTTATTAATTAAGGGGTTTGGAGACGAAGTGTAAAGAAGTACTTTTCTTGAATGCAGCTGACCCAAATTTGATTTATATGGTCCCTAAATTCCAGAAGGAAAGATTCCTGAGCACAGAGCCAGGAATGTCCTGATAACTGCTGAGAATAAGCCCTGCAAATTGCTGATGCAGATCAACAACTGATTCCCCACCCTACCCTTTGCCCCCAAAAGAATTGATCAAGAATTGTGTCAAATGCTAAGGATTCATGATGAATAAAAATAGGACAAAAGTTAGTGTCCATGAGGCCATTTTTCTCACTCACAAAGACAAATAGGTAAAATTTTGATTTTGTATCAGGGTACTTCAACCACAACTCTTAACTCTTAAGATTATGGTGTTCACTGATTTACAGTTTATTTGGATCATGTTTCTAAATCATTCTTCCTGCTACTTTTTTTTCTGGCTGGATCTCTGCTCTAGGATTGTGCCTTTGCTGCTACATTCAATTCCAGAAATATCTGCAACTTAATGAATTTCTGGTAAAAAATAGTACTATACCCAGCAAGGCCCATTAAACACAGAGAGGTGCAGTGATTGGAAAAGAACCATTCTTTATTAAATTTCACAAAGAAATGAGCTGGCAATATGCATTATTTATGAAATGTTTATGAGGCTTCCATCCAAAAATGTATAGGAACAATTGAATAGAATATGGGAGCTTTATTGACATGAAAATGTCAGTTGGGGAGCATGTCTACTAACACAAGCTGTAAAATATGGTTTAAAGAGATCAAGTAGGGTATCTTTGATGTCTGGTAGAGTTTGGAGACTTATGCATATTTATGAGGGGGAACAGAATGCATGTTTAATTGAGAAATACAGAACGAACATACATTGCATGTGCAGAAATGCAAAGAAATATCATCAGGGTGGGTGTGCTTTTAGAGTGCTCAGGAAGTAAAAGGTGACGGGGGTTAAGAAGGACTTCAATATGCCATGTCCACTGAGCAATACTGTTTTATCAGGGATATGGGGTCTTTATCTGTATGGAAGTATTCAAGATACTTGGTCCCCTCAAAGTACAACAATTATAAGAAAGTGTCTTCTCTATGGGAAAGTTTGCCACATTCTCCAATTTCAGGTCTCAGTTTAACTTTCCTAATCTGGATAGTACTGCTAAATTTTCAGAGTGTAGTACTGGAATAATGAAAGTGCAAAGTTTAAAGAGGCTTTAATTATTTAATTACAATGTCAACCAATATTATTATAAACAAAACAGTTGTTCCTTGAATCATTCCACTGCTTAATCTTTTAAACTGGTTAGCCAGGTTTTAATATTTTCATTATTACTTAATCTTTCATGATACCAATTAATCTAGTAAAATACTAATTAACTGTCAGTTAAAATTTCATCCCCAAGTAAATTAAATACAAAAATATCAAACACTCAAGAAGTAAAAACAATATACTTTTAAAACAATGCTTATTAGAAGGGAAAGTTATGAAACTTACTGGGAACCATAAATTTGGTGGATATGAATGTTCAAAAGATAAATTTCTAACTTGGCTCTTTTTGATGTGGCAGTTTTGGTCTGTTTTCACACTTCTGGTGTGAAGAAATCTTTGCAAAAGTACTGATAAGTTAACATTGCTTTGAAAGTATTTGCACTTTATCTTTCTGATGTTTCTTTTAAGAAAAATAAAGGGGTTTATTTCTGTCAAGTGGTAATGAAATTATCCCGAGTGCCTCCAAACTGCTTTGGTTTTTCATCAAAGTTTTGTTCTACATAGAACTGCTGGTCTAAAAGAAAGGGAATTGAAAAAGTTTATGTAACAATAGAATAAAGAAGAGAGGGGCACAAAAGAAAGATGACAGAGTCTCCACTTGTCTCTTCCTAATGGAATACAACTAGGAAAATCAAAATAAACCTAACTGCAAAAAACATATCAATACAAGTTCATTGATTATGGTACTTTTAGAAGTTGGATTGTGAAGAATAATCATTTTCAGGTAATAATTTTAAACTCAAAATTATGTTTTACTGAAACTATAGGTCTATTAAAATGCCTTAATTTATCTTGACTATGAAATCAAACACTTTATTGACTTATTGTTACTAATGAACATTAAATAATTTAGAGTTTTCAGCCAATAATTTTAGGGGTGTGTGTATGTGTGTATTGTGATTTATGAATTATAGGTGGTGCTATTCAGAAGCTATCCTGACTCTGCACCAGGGTAGGTCCCAGTGGTTCCCAAATCCAATACTGTTTTCTGATAAGCAAAAAATATTCTCCAGCCCTCTGAATTACCTCCATGGTTTTATTTAGGAATTGGAAATGAAAAAGTAAACTTTATTTTTAAAAAAGAAATTTGTTTATATTTTTCTCCTTTGATCTAAGGTACAAACCACAATACTTGCCTTTAAATAAATCAATACTGTTCACACTGTGACCCATGACTTTTGAGTATAAGAATATAAGAAGAGGATATGTGTCTAAATCTTTGTAGCTATAATGATGCAGTGATTTAACATAGGCTTAATTTACTTTAAAAAAAAAAAGCTCTGTGCTTGAAATTTTTGTTTAAATTTCATTTTCTAGTAACTTATTTTGCAAAAATATCACTGAAGAACTCTGAATGTTTAAGATAGAAAATTTACACTCTTTCACCAAAGATAGAAAACCAAAGTGAGCCCTAAAAGACAGTTACAGGAATTAAAGTATTTAGTTACATTCCATCAACAACGTTTTGAATCCTTGACACCATACATGATCCCCTAGTAGCCCCAAAGCATTGGCAGGTGTGGCACAAACAAAGAGTAGATATAAGAGAAAAGAATAGTATTATTTGTAAAGGAAACGTTTTAATAAAAATTCTTCAACCTAGTGTAAAATCAGTTCTTAAAGTTGTTTTGTTTTAACATTACCTTACTCCCCAAACATTACTTTTCTTTCAAATAAATGTTAATTTGCTCTAACACTGGTTTGAATGGGTCAAATAGACTACTTCCATGAAATAAATTGTAATTTATCTTTTAATTTTTATGTTAACACAATATTAATATTGATTTTATACTTTAGTACAAATTTAATATCCTTGTATTATTATAAATAGTCATCATTATTTTACACTCTTGCCATTAATTTATCAATACTTAATGACTGTCAGTTACAAAATGTGGTCTTTGTCAAGATATCTTTTCAAAGGTTTTCAATATTTTCAAACTGAAACTATAAAAAATATTTCTATCAAGAACATATACTCACTATTACACTATCACATCATCTTAATAATAGGATCATGTTCATTTTTATATTTCCCTCTCTCTATTCTGTATACTACCACTGCTATTTATGACAAGTATAGAGAGAGCAAAGGCAAAGAATGTATATGGAAGACTGTCCACTTCCAAAAACCTATAAAATAACCAACACCTTTACCTTGTGAGTAAATTTCAGATGTGTTAAGAACAAGTACAAATTAGATTTGTAAGTTATAGTTAAGAAAAATACAGAAAATACTACACTAATAAGAAAAATTTTATTTCACCTAAAAGGTTTTTCTTTCCATTTTATTTACAAGAAGCCTTGGTTTGATTTACCACTGAGCAGAAAGAGTCTATCTTTTTTTTTTTTTGGTTTTTGGGCCACACCCGGTAACGCTCAGGGGTTACTCCTGGCTATGTGCTCAGAAGTTGCTCCTGGCTTGGGGGACCATATGGGACACCGGGGGATTGAACCGCGGTCCATCCAAGGCTAGCGCAGGCAAGGCAGGCACCTTACCTTTAGCGCCACCGCCCGGCCCCGAAAGAGTCTATCTTTAAGGTGCAATAAAGAGTCTCTTAAAAGGAAATTCTTTATAAATTGGCAATAAAGAAGACTTAATTGCTGATATTCACAATTCACAATGAATTTCAGAAACATTTTGCTAAATAAAAGAAACTAGATGCAAGAATATAGAAATGGTTACATATGATAATTTATATTAAATTCTATAAAATCAAAAATTGACAACCCTGGTTAAAATATTATATTATTATATCTTGAATGAGAGTATAGAATTAGGTACTAATTAGAGGCAAAATTTTTTGAATTCTTGATAATATACACTATTTTTTTGTTTTGGGACCATGTCCCCACTGTAGAACCATGGTTAAGACACTAATCTTGGGGCCGGGCGGTGGCGCTAAAGGTAAGGTGCCTGCCTTGCCTGCGCTAACCTTGGATGGACCGCGGTTCGATCCCCCCGTGTCCCATATGGTCCCCCAAGCCAGGAGCAACTTCTGAGCACATAGCCAGGAGTAACCCCTGAGTGTTACTGGGTGTGGCCCAAAAACCAAAAAAAAAAAAAAAAAAGACACTAATCTTGCATATTAAGACACTAGATTGATTCTGGTTCAATTAAGTTCATGGTATTAAATATGGTCCCCTGAACAGGAGAAATCTCTGAACAAAACACCAGGAATAAGCCCTGAACACCATCAGATATGGCTCAAAGACACCCACACCACAAACAGGAATCAAATATTATTTCACATCACACTATAGACTTTATTAATACTTTGATATATTTAGGGTAATTAAATAAAAATAATTTTTAAAGTTTCACCCAAATTCTGAAGAATCATTTAACAGTCCTTAAATTACCTCCTTAATTTTTTTCATAATCCAATCATTTATACAAGATAGGGATTAATTTAGGATACTTATTTTGTCTTCTGTTAATCCTTATAATTTGACATCATTGAAATCAACACGTCAGTACTTCCTAATTATAGCCAAGCCAAAATTACTTTAAAATATAGAAGAATTGGGCCCGGAGAGATAGCACAGCGGCGTTTGCCTTGCAAGCAGCCGATCCAGGACCAAAGGTGGTTGGTTCGAATCCCGGTGTCCCATATGGTCCCCCGTGCCTGCCAGGAGCTATTTCTGAGCAGACAGCCAGGAGTAATCCCTGAGCAATGCCGGGTGTGGCCCAAAAACAAACAAACAAACAAAAAATATATATAGAAGAATTATAATAAAACATACCAAAACTAAAATCTTCAATCATTTAATATAAAGTACTTGGTTATCACTGATGTGGTAATCTATATGAGAGCCCTCCTTTCTTGTGAGACAATTGAATAGCGATATACTTAAAATAATCATTAATTTGGCAAAAACCTGGCCAGACCCTCTTTTTAACTATAAAATCTTTCCCTTTTGGGTTCTGTCTTTTAGAGCCTTTTTAACAGTTGCTAGATGGGATGATTTCACTATTGAAAAAAATATTTTTATAAAACCAATTATATCTTAAACACTCTTTTAAGTTTGTTTTTTAATAGATTATGCACTGGTTCAGGGTACACAAATAAAAAGTGAAAAGAAGAAACAATGCAAACTAATATTTTATATGTACCTTTATTTTGTCCAAAGCTATAATTTATAGAGTGTAACTTGGTTAATTCTATCATTTTCATGGTACACAGATGAAAACTGAACACTGAAAACAGTGGCAACATTCGCCTGAAAACAAAAACAATGTTAGCACTAAAAATACCCAGAGATTGTGAAACTGAATAAAATAACAAGAAAGCTTAAAGTATACATTTTTTTTAAAGTTAACTATCAGGAGATAAAAAATAAAATAATGGTGGGGCTGGGGAGCTACTATAGTGGGTAGGGTTCTTGCTTTGTGTGTGAAATATAGAGGGTTGGGTGCTTAACTTGCACATAACAATCCAGAATTGATCCTGAATCCCATCAGATCCCCCCAAGCATTGTGAGGATTAATTCTTGAATGCAAACCCCAGGCGTAACCCCTAAGCATTGCTGGTTGTATTACAAACTTCCCCCCAAAACTAAGAAAGACATCAAAAACTCTCGTTTCACATTTTGTCAATCCTCTTTATTGTTATTTTTATTACTATTATATTTGGGGGCATGCACAGAGGTGCCATGACAGCCTATCTATTAAGGGTTCACTCTTGGCAGTCTCAAGAGACCATATATGATGGCAGGATAGATCTGGGGACAACGACTTGTAAGGCAAGCACTTTAATTTCTGTACTATCTCTCTGCCACCCTATTTGTAATCGTAACTGGCAATTTTCATGACAGAGAGCATTATCTACATTGTGGTTTTCCCAGGAAGTATTGATTTATGCCTACTTGTCCCTCAGGGTTATACATTTTTTCTATGGATGAATGGAAGGGTCTCTTAAGTGGTGTCCAGGAGGCTCTGTGGCAACTTCCAGTGATTTTCAGCTGAGTGTTTATTCTTTTCAATAAGAAATTATATCAGTGTAAAGAATGAGGAAGTACCAAGTCTAGCTCTAAAAATTTCCAAATTTGCTTAGCATTTAAATCTTATTTATATAGTAGGTAAAATAATAACAATATTTTAAAGATGAAGTGGACTAGAAAGAATCTTATTGAACAACCTGAAAGTTCTGATCATCTTACAAGAATACAAAAAGAATTTTTGCTGAATTCAAAGTAAATTCTAACTGTTCACTGTAAGTTATTGATAGGGCTCATAGGAGAGCGAGAGATGTAAAGCTGTACGTATCTCCCTAAAGAATCTCTGTAAAAACTGAAGCCTCTCTCACCCACATCATATCAATGATTTATTATGTAACACATTGTATTATTCCTCTAGATCTCAGCTCCTTCATTAGTTTTAACATTAGTTAAAACATTTAACATTAGTTAGACATTAGTTTTAACATCTGTCCTGCTGTGAGAGTGTGTAAAACGATGCAAGACTTTGATCACATTTTTTAAAAATATAGTCAAATCATAAGCTTTTTGAATACTGAACAAGAGAAATAAATCATGACACTCTGTAGGACAAACTGAATATTTAATGCACATTAAACACTGGGCCAGCATTTGATAAAAATTTTGTGAAGAATCTACAGAGAAAGGATAGGTATTCAGGTAAAGATGCTAAAAAAGGAATACACACACATACACACACACACACATATATATGTATATATATATATGTATATATATGTATATATATATATATATTAGAGAGAATAGTATATTGAGAAGAGCATTTACCTTGCAAGTAGCTGACTCTGTTTCTATCCCAGAATTACAAATAATCCTTTGAGCCCCACAAAGAATGATCCTAGATTAGAGAGCTAGAAGTAACTCCTGAGCTCTGCCAGTTCTGTCCAAATGTCCTCCCAAATGATGATGAAGAGGAAAAAGAACAGGAAGATCTGAAACCTTCATAAGATTATATAATTAGTACTAATAACTATTGTTCAAAGAAGTCCTCCAAATTCCAAATTCATGTTACTAACCAGTATCATATTTTCCCTTACATGTGCAACTTCCACTCTCTCAAACACCCACATTAAAATGCAGTTAGGATTTTGAAAAATGGCTGTTTTGCTTAGGGGCACACACAGGTGTTCACAAGGCCGATTCCTGGCTCTGAGCTCAGAGATTACTCCTGGTGAGGCTCAGAGAATTATATGGAATGTTGGTATCAAACCCTGGTCAGCTGAATATAAAGCCAGTGCCTTGTCAGATGTACTACTATCTCTGTCCCCATTTAGTTGAATGTCTAATATAGAAATTGTAAGCTCATTTTGATGTATCAAAAAATTGTCTTAAGAAATTTTCTAAATTACTTTCTTTTTTTATATATAATTATCTTTATTTAAACACCATGATTACAAACATGATTATAGTTGTATGATTACAGTCATGTAAAGAACACCCCCCTTCACCAGTGCAACATTCCCACCACCAATTTCCCAGATCTCCCTCCTCCCCACAACCCTACACCTGTACTCGAGACAGGCTTTCTACTTCCCTCATTCATTCACATTGTTATGATAGTTTTCAGTGTAGTCATCTCTCCAACTGCACTCATCACTCTATGTGATGAGCTTCATGTCATGAGCTGCACCTACCAGCCCTCATCTCTCTTGTCTCTGAGATACTGTTAAAAATGTCTTTCATTTTTCTTAAAGCCCATAGATGAGTGAAACCATTCTGCGTCTTTCTCTATCCCTCTGACTTACTTCACTCAGCATAATAGATTCCATGTACATCCATGTATAGGAAAATTTCATGACTTCATCTCTCCTGACGGCTGCATAGTATTCCATTGTGTATATGTACCACAGTTTCTTTAACCACTCATCTGTTGAAGGGCATCTTGGTTGTTTCTAGAGTCTGGCTATTGTAAATAGCGCTGCAATGAATATAGGGGTAAGGAAGGGATTTTTGTATTGTATTTTTGTGTTCCTCAGGTATATTCCTAGGAGTGGTATAGCTGGATCGTATGGAAGCTCAATTTCCAGTTTGTGAAGGAATCTCCATATCGCTTTCCATAAACGTTGTACTAGATGGCATTCCCACCAGCAGTGAAAAAGAGTTCCTTTCTCACCACATCCCTGCCAGGACTGCTTGTTTTCCTTTTTTGTGATGTGTGCCAATCTCAGTGGCGTGAGGTGGTACCTCATAGTAGTTTTGATTTGCATCTGCCTGACGATTAGTGATGTTGAGCATCTTTTCATGTGCCTTTTGACCATTTGCCTTTCTTCTTTTTCAAAGTGTCTGTTCATTTATTCTCCCCATTTTTTTGATGGGGTTAGTTGTTTTTTTCTTGTATAGTTCTGTCAGTACCTTGTAAATTTTGAATATTAGCCCTTTATCTGATGAGTATTGGGTGAATAATTTCTCCCACTCAGTAGGTGGCCTTTGTATTCTGGGCACTATTTCCTTTGAGATGCAGAAGCTTCTCAGCTTAATATAGTCCCATCTGTTTATCTCTGCTTCCACTTGTTTGGAAAGTGCTGTCTCCTCCTTAAAGATGCCTTTAGTCTCAATGTCCTGGAGCGTTTCACCTACATGTTGTTCGATATACCTTATAGTTTCAAATCTGATATCAAGGTCTTTAATCCATTTGGATTTTACCTTTGTACATGGTGTTAGCTGGGGGTCTGAGTTCGCTTTTTTGCAAGTGGCTAACCAGTTGTGCCAACACCACTTGTTGAATAGGCTTTCCTTGCCCATTTAGGATTTCTTGCTCCTTTATCAAAAACTAGGTGGTTATATGTCTGAGGAACCTTCTCTGAGTACTCAAGCCTATTGCACTGATCTGAGGGTCTGTCTTTATTCCAATACCATGCTGTTTTTATAACTATTGCTTTGTAATACAGCTTAAAATTGGGGAAAGTAATGCCTCCCATATTCCTTTTCTCAAGGAGTGCTTTAGCTATACGAGGTTGTTTATTGTTCCAGATGAATTTCAGAAGTATTTGATCCACTTCTTTGAAGAATGTCCTGGGTATCTTCAGAGGAATCGCGTTAAATCTGTACAATGCTTTTGGAAGTATTGCCATTTTAATGATGTTGATCTTGCCAATCCATGAGCAAGGCATGTGTTTCCATTTCCGCATGTCCTCTCTTATTTCTTGGAGCAGTGTTTTGTAGTTTTCTTTTATAGATCCTTCACATCTTTAGTCAGGTTGATTCCAAGCTATTTGAGTTTGTGTGGCACTAATGTGAATGGGATTGTTCTCTTAATGTCCATTTCTTCCCTATCATTATTAGTGTATAAAAAGGCCATTGATTTTTGTGTGTTAATTTTGTAGCCTGCCACTTTGCTATATGAATCTATTATTTCTAGAAGCTTTTTGGTAGTGTCTTTAAGGTTTTCTAAGTAGAGTATCAGGTCATCTGCAAACAGTGAGAGCTTGACTTCTTCCTTTTCTATCTGGATTCCCTTGATATCTTTTTCTTGCCTAATCGCTATAGCAAGTACTTCCAGTGCTATGTTAAATGGGAGTGGTGAGAGAGGACAGCCTTGTCTTGTACCAGAATTTAGAGGGAAGGATTTTAGTTTATCTTCATTGAGAATAATATTTGCCACTGGCCTTTGGTAGATGGCTTTAACTATATTGAGAAAGGTTCCTTTTATTCCTATCTTGCTGAGAGTTTTCATCAAGAATGGGTGTTCAACCTTATCAAATGCTTTTTCTGCATCTATTGATATGACCATGTGATTTTTATTTTTCTTGTTGTTTATGTTGTGTATTATGTTGATAGATTTATGGATGTTAAACCAGCCTTGCATTCCTGGGATAAAACCTACTTGTTCAAAGTGAATGATCTTGATGAGGCACTGGATCCTGTTCACCAGGATTTTGTTGAGGATCTTTGCATCTGTGTTCATCAGGGATATTGGTCTGTAATTTTCTTTTTTGGCAGCATCTCTATCAGGTTTTGGTATTAAAGTGATGTTGGCTTCAATAAAGCTATTTGGAAGTGTTCCTGTTTTTTCGATTTCATAAAAGAGCCTAGTCAGGATTGGTAGTAGTTCCTCTTGAAAGGGTTGAAAGAATTCATTCGTGAATCCATCAGGGCCTGGGCTTTTGTTTTGGGGCAAATTTTTGATTACAGTTTTAATTTCCTCAATAGTGATGGGGGTGTTTAGATATGCTACATCTTCTTTAATCAACCGTGGAAGGTTATATGAGTTCAAAAATTTATCCATTTCGTCCAGGTTCTCATATTTAGTGGCATAGAGTTTCTCAAAGTATTCTCTGAATACCCTTTGAATCTCTGCAGTATCTGTAGTGATCTCCCCCTTTTCATCTCTAATATGCGTTATCAAGTTTCTCTCTTTTGCTTTGTGAGTTTTGCCAATGGTCTATCAATCTTGTTTATTTTTCAAAGAACCAATTTCTGCTTTCATTGATATTTCGGATTGTTTTTTGGGTTTCTACTTTGTTGATTTCTGCTCTCAGCTTTGTTATTTCCTTCTGTCTCCCTATTTTTGGGTCCTTTTGTTGAACACTTTCTAGTTCTATTAGCTGTGTCATTAAGCTACTCAGGTAAGCTCCTTCTTCCTTCCTGATGTGTGCTTGCAAAGCTATAAATTTTCCTCTCAGTACAGCTTTTGCTGTGTCCCATAAGTTCTGATAGTTTGTGTCTTTATTGTCATTTGTTTCCAGGAACCTTTTGATTTCCTCCTTGATTTCATCTCGGACCCACTGGTTATTCAGTATGAGGCTGTTTAACTTCCAGGTGTTAAATTTTTTCTTCTGTGTCCCTTTGTAGTTCACATCTAACTTCAGAGCCTTGTGGTCAGCAAAGGTAGCCTGCAAAATTTCTATCTTTTTGATTTTATGGAGGTATGTTTTATGTGCCAGCACGTGGTCTATCCTGGAGAATGACCCATGTACATTGGAAAAGAATGTGTATCCAGGTTTCTGAGGATGGAGTGCCCTATATTATCTACTAAGCCTTTTTCTTTCATTTCTCTTTTTAGGTCTAGTATATTTTTGTTGGGTTTCCATTTGGTTGACCTATCAAGTGTTGACAAGCCTGTGTTGAGGTCTCCCACAATTATTGTGTTATTATTGATATCCTTCTTCAGATTTGTCAACAATTGTATTAAATACTTTGCTGGTCCCTCATTGGGTGTGTATATGTTTAGGAGAGTGATTTCTTCTTGTTGTACAAATCCCTTGATTAGTATATAATATCCATCTTTGTCCCTTACAACTTTTCTGAGTATACAGTTTGTGTCATGATATTAGTATGGCCACCCCCGCTTTTTTAAGGGTTTGTTTGCTTGAATGATTTTCCTCCAGCCTTTGATTTTGAGTCTATGTTTATTCTGACTATTTAGGTGTGTTTCTTGTAGACAGCGGAAGGTTGGCTTCAGTTTTTTGATCCATTTCACCACTCTGTGCCTCTTAACGGGTGCATTTAGTTCATTGACATTGAGAGAAATAATTGTCATGGGATTTATTGCCATCTTTGTGTAGAAGTTTGGTGTGTTTTTTGTTCTATCTTGACTTTAGAATAGATCTTTCAGTTTTTCTTTTAGGGCTGGATTTGAGTCTGAAAAGTTTTTGAGCTGTTGTTTATCTGTGAAGCCATGTATACATCCTTCAAACCTGAAAGTGAGTTTTGCTGGATGCAGTACTCTTGGAAAAGCATTTATTTCATTGAATTTTTCCAATATATCCCACCACTGCCTTCTGGCCTTGAGTGTTTCTGGTGACAGGTCTGCTGTAAATTTCAAGGATGCTCCCTGGAATGTAATTTCCCTTTTCGATCTTGCTGCTTGCATTATTCTATCTCTATCTGTGGGTTTTATCATTTGACTAGGATGTGTCTTGGGGTTTTTCTCCTGGGGTCTCTTTTAGCTGGTACTCTTCTGGCATGCAGGATTTGGTCACATGTTTTCTTTAGCTCTGGTAGTTTCTCTGTGATGATGTTCTTGACCATTGATTCTTCCTGGAGATTTTCTTCTTGGGTCTCTGGGACTCCAATGATTCTAAAGTTGTTTCTGTTGAGCTTATCAAAGACTTCTATTTTCATCTGCTCATATTCTTTGAGTAACTTTTCCATTGTCTGATCCTTTGATTTAAGGCTTTTTTCCAATCTCTTCTGCTGTGTAAAGTTGTTATGCATCTCATCTTCTAGAGCACTAATTCTATCCTCAGCTGCCTTTAACCTATTGGAAAGCTCATCCATTATGTTCTTCAATTCGTCTACTGAGTTTTTCAGACCTGTTATTTGACCTGATATTTCAGTTTGGAGTTTTCTGATTTCTATCTTCATATTCTCTTGATTTTTATTAGTGTTCTGATTTATAACTTCTTTGATTTCTGTGAGCAACCTCCATATTTTTTCTCTAAACTCCATATTTGAAAGACTGCTTAGGTAGTTGGCCATTGTTGGGTCATCAGAGTTTTCATCTTCATTCTCTATGGCTGAAGTTGGTCTGCGTAGTTTCCCCATTGTCACACTTATGCTGTGGGTTTTTTTACATGTTGTGGTGGTACTCATTGGCTAGGTGGAGTGCGTGGCCGCTCCACTTTGCTTCGTGGCTGCACTCCTCTGCTTCTACCCCTTATAGGTGGGCTTAAGAGGGCTAGCGGAGTCAGCTTTATCCACAACTCCGGCCTCCAAACACTCACCTCAGACGAGGCAAGCCGTTCAGGGGATGAATGCCAGAGAAGATCAAAGTTCCCAGGTTGAAGCAAGCTAGGGGAGGCCCCAAAATGTCTGCCAAACTGAGGGGGCCCAGCAGTCAGCTTTATCCGCAACTCTGGCCCCCAAACACTCACCTGAGCCGAGGCAAGCAGTTCAGGGGATGAATGCCAGAGAAGATCAAAGTTCCCAGGTTGAAGCAAGCCCAGGGAAGCCCCAAAATGTCTGCCTAAATTACTTTCTTATCATAATGATCAAAGCACATAATAGAAGCTCAACATTTAAAATTTAAACAAAATTAAATTTAAAGACAGTGGAGTAAGGAGATATTTTAAAATATGAAAATGTCAACATAAATTCAGTTTTAGACTAGAATATAAAGCCTGAGAAAAATTACAGGGATATTCTTTGACATTTTATTTTATAATAATGTAATGGTAATGTAATTCACAGCTGGCCAAGGTATTTGGTATTATTTGACAAAAGGACAAGGATATTTAAAATAAACCTAATTATCAATTTTATTGTTAAAATATTAAATCAATAAATTTGTTTCACAATAAAATCATAACTATTTTTCAAAATCATATTTTTGAGACTACTTAAAGGAGGGGGCACAGGGAACCTATGAAATAAGAAGAGACAACTTATTCCTTTTTTCAATTATTGATATGGTTAGGTAAGAACATAAAAAGATCAGGGGCTGGAGTATCAGAGGCTGGAGCTGTGGCGCAAATGGTAGGGCATTTGCCTTGCATGCATTATCCAAGGACAGATTGAGGTTAGATCCCCCAGAGTCCCTTATCTCCTCCAAGCCAGGAGTGATTTCTGAACACATAGCCAGGAATAACCCCTGAGCATCATTGAGTGTGGTCCAAAAACAAAACAAAAAAAAATGGGAGATAAAATAAATGGATGTACATAGATGTGTAGTAAAATATTGAACCAATACTTAATGAGATACTCCCATTCAGACTGATACTTCTTTGGCATTCTCATGAAGGAGGTATGTGAAATCCCCCATTCTGCATAAACTACAGCAACCCAATGCCACCCCATCTACACCCTCCAACAGAAAAGGTCCAGCTCACAGACGAAACTTTATTTAAGTATACAAACAGAAAGCATGCCCTGCCCTTTCACCAACAGTACCCGAGGACATATCAAATCAGTCAGGATCCCCTAGGGGACAGTATTATCCACTTTTAAAAGACAGTCTCAATTAGACTCTCAGCCTTTTTAACATCAGAGCATGTTCTGTGGATTCCTAAGAACCTCATTCCCAGGTATCAATAAAAAAAAGGGGGTGGGGGGACAGAGATTATATACTAATGCAAGTAATTTTTGCTGGTTTTCTTTTATTCAAAATGCTCAGCATAAATGGTTCAGGTTTTAGTTCATTATCTATTTTCATAAGATGATATTCTGTTGAACAATATATGAGAAGTAAAACAGCTTCTATGGCATTCAAAAATGGGGAAATCTCATAAAAGTGTAATAATAAGAACACTAAGAAAAGGCCCTAACTATCTATCTAAAAATTTCTTCATAAAATTCCCCATGAGCATTTTCCTTCAACTCCATACTGTTATTACATTCCTTATTTGTAACAGATATAATATGATAATTAATATTCAAACTTTGCAGCTGCTTGGAAAGGAAGGAAAATTCACTCTGTAATTCGACAGCTGCTATAATTGCTGCTACAGCAGATCACTATTCCTGAATTTCAGCAAAATAAAGATTGCAATGCATAGATCATTGTCTCTACAATGTTTTCAAATGTCGCTTTTTTATGAACTTACAAAATAGTTTTGAATTACACTTTTCAGAAGTTATTACAGGTATATTTTAATATGCAGAGCCTAATTATTTCTGATTCACTAATATAATCAAAGGAGCATTAATATCAATAGAAGAGAAAACATGGAATATTAACACAAGTGTCATCTATTTAATTTCCCAATTTATATCATCATATTGATTTTTGATTATTTATGTATACTTTAATTATTATTTATATTTTTATTAAAGTCTATTTATTAAGAAAATAGTTCTTTAGTTTAGTGGGGGGAATGTGTGTTTCCAAGTAAGCACTAAGATAAAACTGCTCGTGTTGGATAGCTTTATGGATGACCTTAATGACAATTCACAACTCTTATGTAAATATAACTTCTTGGACATGTTCTGACCTAGTGATTTTCTTCTAATAAATAGAATACAGCAAAGTGATGGGATGTCACTTCAACACCCATTCTATATTCTTTTTTTTTTTCCATTCTATATTCTAACAAAATTAAACGTGGGCTTTACAGTATAGGACAGAGATATCATCATGGTTTTTCTGGTTTTGTTTTTTTTTTAAGCTTTCTGAAAAATTCCAATGTGTAGCTAAATTTAAAAAGTATTACTTGACACTTAGGACATGGTATCTTCTCTCTTCTAGGACCTGGTCTTTTCTTTGCCAACCATTACTCTTTTTTAAAATCTCAACAGAGAAAGAGCCAGAATGATAATACAATGGGTAAAGTGTCTGCCTTGCATGCAGCCAATCTAAATTTGATCCTCAGTATCTCACATGGTCCCCTGAACTCATCAGGAGTGATTCCCAGAGTATAGAGCCAAGAGTTACTGGCCACCATGCAAAAAACAGCAAACTAAAATCTCAACAGAAAGTTTCACTGCTTTATGTTATTAGGTGCCTAGAATAACGATGTGTATTCACAGCATAAGTTACACCATGAAGTCCAAACACCAATATTCAACTACCTTATCAACTGAATTTGATTCAAAAAATTTTTTTTTATTTTGGGTCACACCTGGTGACGCTCAGGGGTTACTCCTGGCTATCCGCTCAGAATCGCTCCTGGCTATCTGCTCAGAATCGCTCCTGGCTTGGGGGATCATGTGGGACCCCAGTCAGTCCTGGGTCAGCCACATGCAAGACAAAAGCCCTACTGCTGTGCCATCACTCTGGCCCTCCAAATTAATCTTTTGAAACATCTCACACTCCAAAGTTTATTCTACCATTAGTTTTTTCTCAGTATCAGTAACACCAGCCTTCAAATAATTCTGGAGAAAAATGTATCTATCTCACATGTAAATAATCATCTAAATATCACTGGCTGTTTTATTCAATATTGTCTAGAATTCAAATTTCTTCTGTCACCTTTACTACTAGTATATTAGTCCCAAACCACCATCACATCACTGGAATTATAGTAAAAGCCTCTTAATTACTCTTCCTGATACATTTCTATCTAATTATCCAGCTATCAGAAAAATCCTTTTAAAGTGTTAGATGTACTACATATACACAATGGAATACTCTGCAGCTATCAGGAAAAATGAATTCATGAAATTTTTCTATATATGGATGGACATGGAAATATTATGCTGAGTTAAATGCATCAGAGATAGATACAGAACAGTGTCACTCTCTGTGGGTATTTAAGAAAAAATAAAAAAAACAGTATTTTAATAATACCCAGAGACAATAGCAATGATGTTTGGAAAGACCACTTCATTATATGAAATAACTACACCAACAACTATCATGACAATGATAATGAGTGAGAAAAATAGAATGCCTGTCACAAAGACAGGAAGGGGGTGGGTCAGGAGAGAATGAAGGGTACTAGTGGCAAGAAGGTTGCACTGGTGAAGGGTGGTTTGTACTTTTTATGACAGAAACCCAACTAGAAACATGTTTGTAACCATGGTGCTTAAATAAAGATATTTTAAAAAATGGAATGCTTTAAGAAAAAAATGTAAATTTTTCCTAAGACAGCCAAATACAAAATGTATGTCTTGATTAAGATTTAAGACTTTTGGGGGCCGGCGAGGTGGCACTAGAGGTAAGGTGTCTGCCTTGCAAGCGCTAGCCAAGGAAAGATCGCAACCGCAGTTCGATCCCCCAGCGTCCCATATGGTTCCCCCAAGCCAGGGGCAATTTCTGAGCACTTAGCCAGGAGCAACCCCTGAGCATCAAACGGGTGTGGCCCGAAAAAAAACAAAACAAAAAAAAAAAACAAAAAAAAGATTTAAGACTTTTAAAATGCTAAATGTAAATATTTTTACCATCTTTTATAATTTTTATTTTAGTCATAGTGGCTTACAATGCAACTATTTTTATGACAATTGGAGTATTATACCTTTGTATGAAAAGTGAAAAAAAACTATTTTATCAATAATCATCATAATTCTTTTAAGTTCCTTAGTTGTCAGAAATAATTGTTTTCAGTCTGATGTGGTTTTATTTTAAGAAATTAAGTTATTGTCTAAAATCCCACTGTTACTTTTCTAGGTTACAATCATTAAAAATTAACAATTTAGTTTTAACAAGCTTTACATTAAGATGACAACATATGTTTCTTGATCATTAAATTGAATTTCTAATTTTGTTAGATTAATGTTTAATGAGACTAAAAGTATGTTATTTTATTTGAAGGGCAGTTTTTTTTTTTTTTTTTGTGGTTTTTGGGTCACACCCGGCAGTGCTCAGGGGTTTTTCCTGGCTCTGTGCTCAGAAATTGCTCCTGGCAGGCACGGGGGCTCCTGGCAGGCACGGGGGACCATATGGGACGCCGGGATTCGAACCGATGACCTTCTGCATGAAAGGTAAACGCCTTACCTCCATGCCATCTCTCTGGCCCCTGAAGGGCAGTTTTTATTGCTGAAGAAAGTTACTGCTGAAGATACATTATAGCATATAGCTAGCTAAGTAGTGGTTTGCCTCAATATATTATATGAGTTTATTCAAAAATAAGTAATTATAAATAAAAGACTGACAGATTTTGTATCTTTACTTCAACAAAAGAAGAATCATTTATATATACTTATAGTGTTTAGTATATGCCAGGAATTCCAAACATATTTATCATATCTCTCATGAAATTCTGTGAGATGGAATTTATTAGTCAATCCTACAAAAACAAATAAAATTAGGCTTGTAGTTCTCACACTGCTTATACAATACTAAAGTTCCAACAATTTGCTTTACAAAACTAATTTTTTAAACACTCCACTAATACTGATTCCATTGTCAAAATAAAGCAAACAATTCAAAAATAGCTAAGGACAATGTGTTTAGCCAAAAGAATTTGGACCAAAAAGTTCCCTACTAATTAAAATATTTTCTGTGTCTCTGCATAATTGATGGTGCTACAATTCAAACAAAATGAAACTTCACTTTGGGCACCATTTTAAATAAATGATTTAGATATTTTTCAAAAGGCAGAAACTCACCATTTATGACATCAATAAAAGTAACATCAATGTGAGGTTTTCAGAATTTGGACATTATTCTTACAAACCGAATTTTATCTGGATTTCTCACTGATTCTCCTTCCTACTGGGATCTTCTTTTGTATTTCCATTGACTGGTTTTTCTAATTTTAACATCTATGAACTATAAACAGTTGCAATAGCAATATATAATTGAAGTTTTTAAAACATTTGAAGTGGGACTAATGTCACCCATTTTTCTATTATATAAAAGTGTAATAGAATAAGACATTTGGTTTGGCTTTACAATGTCATCCCCAAGAGGACAGTTAAAAACTCAGTTCTTACTAAAAATGCAGGCTCAAGAATAAAAATTTACTCCTGCAAAGAAAAGCTTCTTCTATGGCCACTCATCTATTGTCAGGTAACTGGGTTGTTTCCAAATTCAGGCTATTATAAACATAGCTGCAATGAACATAGTGTGATACATATACAGAATAAAATACCATGCAGCTGTCAGGAAAAATGAAGTCACGAATTTTTCCTATACATGGATGGACCTGGAGACTATTATGCAGAATGAAATAAGTCAGAGGGAGAAAAACAGACTCGGAATAATCTCACTCATCAGTGGGATTTAAGAAAAATTAAAAAAACAGTATGGTAATAATACCCAGAGGCAATAGAGATGAGGGCTGAAAGGAATAGCCCATGATATGAAACTTATCATAAAGAGTTGTAAGGCAATTACAGAAATAACTACACTAACAACTGTCATGATAATAATAGTGAGAGAAAGAAAAATAGAATGCTTGTCTCAGAGATAGGCAGGGGGTGAGGGAGGGGTAAATGGGAGGCATTGGTAGAGGGAATGTTGCACTGCTGAAGGAGGTATATATTTTATGGTTCAAACACAACTACAAACATGTTTGTAACCATGGTGCTTAAATAAATATATCATTTTTTTAAAGTTAAAAAAAGAAAAGCTCCTTTTAGGTCCTACTAAGATAGTGATTTGTGACTGTCTTTAAATTGTTGGAAATTGTAGGAAGTATACTGAGGCCTCAAAAGACAAAGACAGATTCAAAACAGAAAGAGCTCAGTGGTAGAGGAGTGGTATATGTATATACCTAAACCACACAGTGTTAAGCAGGAGACACGAACCACCAAAAAAAAAAAAATTAAAAATGTGTCTGTCAAGGAAACTGGATGTGGAATTAGGAGGTAAGAAGTTGACACTGGTGGTGAGATTGAAGCTGTGAATTTGTATGACTGAAACGTCACTGTAAATAAATTTATAAATCACAGTACCTTAAAAAATTTAATTAAAATTAATTCAAAATAGAAAATACAGAACAGAAAATACTGGCCAAAAGATTGAAGCCCATGGCAGTAGGCAGATCCAATGGTAGCATTCAAAGAATCAGTGTCTACTTAGAATATGAAAAATATTGAAACACCCCAAGGATTTTTTTTTACTTTTGGGCCCCACCCAGTGATGCTCAAGGGTTACTCCTGGCTATGCGCACAGAAATCACTCCTGGTTTGGGGAACCATATGAGAAACCAGAGAATCAAACCACAGTCCATCCTAGGCTAGCTTGTGCAAGGCAGATGCCTTACCGCTTGTGCCACTGCTCTGGGTCCACCTCCAAATAAATTTTTTCACCACCATCACCCCAAGAATTTTTAATCTAATATTCCATTGTACTTTTATATAAGCATTTTCCCTTCATCATTGAATTTGTTGCATATAATAAAAACAATTATAGCAACAACAAAAGCAGTAAAAAAAGAACTTACCATATCTTAACTAAATGAATTAACTAAAATCATTTAAGAAAGCTTGAGACTAGTATTTATATAATATTTTACAGATCAAATAATCAAAATATTTGTATTATATTCAAATAGCAATATGTAACAGCAGCACAATTGAAACCAAGGCATTTTCCTCGAAAACCACTTAATATTATGAGAAAATAGTATAATAAATTTAATCATTATAACAGAGGATTATGTTATGTGCATATCTTTTTTTAGTTTTTGAAAAAATATTACTTACAATATTTTGGAATTTCAAGACCTTTTTTAAATATCTTTATTTAAACATATCTTTATTTAATTTTCATGTGTCTTACTCAGTGACACTTTCTTAGCATGTATCGTAAAATCCTTCTTTCTTTTAGCACCAATGACCAAAATATACTATCTAATGTTATCACCTCACTATTAATCTTCATACCATATGCTGAAAGAATAGTTTAGGAAGAAAACATATTCTTGCAGCTAAAGAGTTACATTAAACTTCTTATTAATATCTCTGAACTATTATTGTTCTTCACTAATATAAATCCATACTACCACTAACAATATTTTTCTAGGAAAACAAAACCATTTCACCCTTCTGAAGTTTTACAGTGACTTCTTTGTGCCTAGAGAATAAAATCCATAGTCTTCAATATAAAAAAGTAAAATGCTCTATGGCCTTGCATTGCCTAACTTGTTTTCTCTATCTTCCACCAAGTATACTTTTCAAACTTAATGATTTCACAATATCACAGGTCCTTTAACTTATTGTATCTACCAGAACTGTCATTATCCCATTTTGTTATCTTTATCCCTAGAATCCTATTATTAAATAACATTTAGTACTCAGTTTTGTAAAACCTAGAGCAGAAGGGGCTCTATTTTGTCAATCCAATGTTAAGTTTCCATTTAAGGCTAATGAGGCTGCTTCAATTCCTATAATAATGATGCAGAACCAACAGCCCTATAAACTATAATATACCGCCCTAGACATCTAGCCATAAAAGGACATGGTGGAAGACCCTAGAAACACACGAGACAACAGCCAATCAACCTAAAGGTAAATATGTCTGCTTCTAGTCCTATATAATCTGATGTGTGACTCCCTGTGGGATCACCTCCTGCAGGAGGTGTCCCTGACTACTCCTTCAATTCTGGACCCTAACATTTGGGGATTCATCTGGATAAAAATGACATAGACCAAGTCACCAACATAGCTATCAAAGTAATTGAGGACTCCGTGATCTTCTCAAGGTAGGTGAGGGCCTAAGGGAGATGGGGCTCCAGGTATAGCCTAGAGAGAAAAATTCAACACAAAATTTCCCCCAGGCTGGAGGTAGTGAAGTGATGCCCCACTCCTCCCTAGGGTTATGGCAAAAGCAATGATGTTTACTTCAGTAGTTTCAAGTTTGGAGGAGTTCTAGACATCACAGTAGGTGCTGCAAGGTAAAAGGACTCATTTTTCCAGAAGGGTTAGTCACGCAGAAGCTATGAGGTTTGGGGGGAATACAGGCGAGAGAGTCCAAACACCCCATCATTTGTTTGAGGTACCTGATGTGTTCCTGTCTCCTTTAAGGTGTTCTGTCTTTTGTGTCATAGTCTTGGTCAGAACTATGAGTCAGGGAAAATGTCACCCTCTTCAGGTAGGTGGAATCTGGTTTGAGCTCAGCAAAATTGTGTGTTATGTTATGTGCCTATGGTTGAATCTTGTGTCTGTCTTTGTTGTATAGTTAAATCTGCAAGTCTGGTACCAGGACAGGAGTGGAGTGGGAAGGTCAGGAAAAATTAGAAATTCTCAGTTGAGTGACAGCAGCTCAATTTGCCCTGGAGACATGTCTTTTTTGACCAACTGCAGCTATCTTCTTGCCATTCTTGGGGTTGGGGGCAGATGAGCATCAGTCAAGCTTATCTGCATATGTATGGAGAAAGAGAGAGGGAACAGGACAAAATGAAGGGAAGTTCTGAGGAGCCTGAGAAGTTGGTCCCCATTCTGCCTTTCTGCATAATTCCCACCCCAAGGGAAAAATCTATGGTCTATGTCTCTTCTTTTTCTGTGCACACTGCAGATATGTGTGTCTGTCAATGTTAGGATTGCATTGAGCCTTGAAGTCTGGGTTGAATAGGGCAGGTAGCAGACAAGGGCTGGAGGTGGGAGCGCCAGCCTAACCCTATACAATAGTGGAGCAGGAGAAAAAAATAGATGCTTATAAGACCAGCAAAGAGGGGCTCTGGCTGCTAAGGAAAAAAATAAGGCATTGGACATTGGGAGATTTTTGAAACAGACCTGAAGGAGTGAAAATATTCTGGAGAAGAGACTAAGAAAACTTTGAGAGAGGGAATGCCCAAAGTCTAACTCTCTCTCTCTCTCTCTCTCTCTCTCTCTCTCTCTCTCTCTCTCTCTCTCTCTCTCTCTCTCTCTCTCTCTCTCTCTCTCTCTCTCTCTCTCTCTCTCTCATCACCCTCCCCCCAGGAATTCTTTAGTTTTGGGGCTCTTGTTTAGTCTTTGTTAAGTAGTCATCTGTAAATAACAGACTATCAGAAAAGGGAGGAAATGGCTGTTTTAAAACTCAAGCCAAGTGGGTTATAAAAAGCAGCTTTAATTTTGAGTAGTTTCTCCCCTTTAATAGTGGTCTAACTGTCAAATGAACAGAAATACTATAATTTTTTAAATATTGTTATTTAAGCACCATGATTACAAACATATTTGTGGTTGGGTGTTAGTTATAAAAAAGACCATCCCTCTTCATAAGTGAAACATTCCCACCAACAATGTCCCCCAGCTCCCCACCTCTGTCTGTATTCAAGACAAGTGTTTATTTTCTCTCACTCACTATCACTGTCATGATAGTTGTCAGTGTAGTTATTTTTTTAACTGTACTCACAATATTTTGTGGTAAGATTTATATCATGGGCTAGTCTTTCCAGCCCTTATTTCTATTTTCTCTGTGTATTATTACAATAATATCTTTTATTTTCTTAAAACCTATAGGTGAGTGAGGAATAATCATTTTATTCTATTGATCAAAATACTTTGCCAGAATTATCTTATTTTCATTATTAATAAGATTTATTTATAATGCTTCAGATAATTAAAGTGCTTCTTAGCATTCACTGACTACTTTATTATATTAATTAACTTAGTACCCAAGATATTATATAGACAGCTATAATTATTTGTTGAAAGCCTACTATGTGCATATGGCATTTCTAAAAATAATGTTTCTATGTGCTTCCAACTTATTAATATTTTCTTTGCTATTAGCTGAACATCGTCACAATGGAAGACTTCACAGTCACAATGTCATTATGGTCAAAACATTAGGATATAAATATAAAAAACAGTTAATCAGCATTTGAACTGTTTTTCAGACTCCATAGGATAAGCCCTAAGCAATCACCAAGTTGAACCAAGGATATGGTAAAAGCTGCAGAGGAAAAGAAGTTTAAAAGCTTACAACTTTCATCTATGAGTAAGGAGTGAGACTCTCCTAGATATTTGACACTTTCCTAAATATAAACACAAAGACAACAAAAATTACAACAAAGAATCATGTAGGTCCCTACAGAAAGTCACATAACAGTAATAGAATCAAGTTTTTCATTTTCCTCTTCTGTATTCCACTCTTATGAATTAAATACATAAAAATAAATTCTAGAACTGAAGCTGCCAGTAGTTATTGCAAAGATGAACTAAGCTAAACTTGGGGTAGTAGGCAGTTTTTACCTTAAAACTTAGTATTATTATTTAAATGCACATTCTCCTCAGTGAACTGATATATTATTTAAAGTAAATGGGAGTCTTCCTCTTACTTTGAGTAAACCACAAAGCTACTGTGGCTATATAAGGCTGTAGCCAATGATGAAATGAATGCTTAGCAGTATTGTTAGTTCAATGTAAGTCCTGAGCACCACCAGCTGTGCCTCCAAAATAGAAATGAAGGACCAAAAAGCTCCTCATTCCTAAGGAGCAAAGGATGTGGCTCAGGAGCAGAGTATTTGTCTCACAAATGTGTCACTCTGCATGTTACAACACCACAAAAATAAATTAAAAGGTGGAGACACAGACTTCAGTCAGAGTACCCAGTTTTCCCTCAAACTCCTGCCTCTCTCATTCACTAAATCCAGTCAAGTTTACTTTTGCACTATTCTATCCTTGGTCGTCTTCATTCCTACTTCTTTGGTTTCTCAAGTTTTTATTCCTGAGTGTCCTACTAGGTAATTTTTTTATAGATTCTAAATATGACCTTTTTTTTGTTGTTTATTCTGGTTTTTGGTGGGGAGAGGGCTAAAGGGTACACCAGGCAATGCTCAGGAAATACCTTTGGCTCTACATTAAGGAATTACTTCTGGCAGTGCTCATGGAACCATGGGATACTGGGGTTTGAACCTAGGTCAACCACATGCAAAGCAGGAGCCTTACCTGATCTACTATTTTTCCAGCCCCAGCATAATCACTTTTAATTAGGCTTTAAAAGAAATGTCCCTGACGTCAGGGACAGTGGGAATTGAGAGGAATAGATCAGAGGGTACAAAGTTATAATTGTATAAATGAATAAATCTTGAAATCATGAAGTCTAGGGACCAGAAAGATATTACCGCAGGTAAGGTACAAGAGCAAAAGGTGGTTTAATCCTCATCACCATATATCATCCCCTTAGCCATATCTGGAGCAATCTCTGAGCACATAATTAAGAGTAAGCTTTGAGTACCATTAGGGCTTCCCTGCCCCCTGCAAAGAAATCTATAGATCTATAAGATTATAACTATAGTTAATCATATGATTTATGGTCAGTGTTTTTATTTTATTTTGTTTTGTTTATTGCTTTTGGAGGAGAGACACACCTAGCAGTGTTCAGGGGTTCTACCGGCTTTTTTGTTCTTGGATGCCATTCTTGGTAGTGCTCATGAAATCATATGGTGTTTGAGGGTTAAAACCATGCCTCTCATATTGCAAATCATGCACTAAGCATGATTCTTTTCAGATTAAGGAAGGGAATGGAAGCACTGCCATAACCTGCAGTGCTCAAAGATGAGTCTTGACTCTGAGCTCAGGAGTGATCATGGGGGATATCAAATGCCAGGGATTCTATCAGGATGAATCACATGCCAGACAAGCACCAAGCACCTTACCTCCTCTACTATCTATCTAGATCAGAGCTATTTTCTAAGGCACTGGGTTGAACTTGATCATCTCCAAATCTATTTAAGCACCTATTTCAGAGTTCTCTGTTGTCTACAGCAATCTACTCTGCAATACTTCTTTACCTCTCTTTTAACACATACACACAACACACACACACACACACACCTAACATTCTAGACCGTTTGTCATGACCTAATGCATTTTTCTTGTTGCTGGAATTATTCCTATATTTGACTTTAATTTCAAATATGCTTTTTCATCTCCAAATTCAGAGCTCCTTTCACCTCCTTCTTTACCTGCTTATGAAACTGTAGATCCATGTAACTGAAACTCTGCCCTGCTATACAGACTTAGCATTCCTTTAGAGAAGGGGATTCTCTTCATTTTTAATGCAATTATTTATACTCCTTACTTCTATTTTAACTTATAAAATAGGCTATTTTTGTTATTTATTCACAACACTTAGTAAATCTGTAAGGTAGTCATTCAATGGGTATTGACAGAACTCAATTAAATACTATTGGTCAAAGGAATTTCTCTGTGCTTAAATTTTTGAAAATAAACCATCAGATTATAGTAGCTACTGGTTTATCCTGCTTTAGCTTAAGACATTTGCTGTCTTATTTTTCAGTAAATAATTAAAAATAAGGTTTAAAAAGAAAAAGCTATAACAGAATAAAATATGTACATCTATAAATCAAGTATTGCAAATAGTTGTATTTCTAAGAACAGTGACTTGCTTGTATATTCAAAGGAAATGTCTGTTTTTTTGGGGGGAAAGCAGCTTAAAATAAATAATTTACACTTGGTTTTACAGGTACTCAATAAATATGACCACACAACAAAATATTTTCCCCCATTGGATATATCCAAAGCATAGTCATTTGTTTTATTTTTTAAAAGCTGATTGAAGAGTTGTCCTTTTAAGTGAATTTGGGAAAAGATGGTGTGATACAAACACTCTGGTTTTAGAAAACCAAATCTCATGATCTGGAGCCCATTTTATAAATGTTATCCCCATTTACCTCAGAAGTAATCATCATCTTCTCTGTACCAAGTATAGAATTAGTCTAATCATAGTAGAGCTCTGTTTTCTGTCAACTGCATTTTAGTTATCTGAGCACACAGAATATAAGGTTTATATTTGTACTTCTAGAATAATAATTAGAATTTTATAAATATTCAATAAATATGAACTAGTTAAATAAAAAATAAAAGAATGCAATGGTATTTTATAGTAATTTTCTATAATACAAAAGGGCATTTGCAGTAAAATGATTTGAATATAAGTTTTTCCAATTTTACAAAGAACTTACATATATTCAAAACTCAAGAAACATGTAAAGTGACTTGGCAGTCATTTTTAGTACCATAGACAAAATCTTTCTGTCCTCATATGCTGTGCTTATAAAAGATCTTTCAGGTTCCTGCTTCTAGTGATTGGGTGGAACAATGTGACCAGTCAATGAGCTGCATATGCAGGTGACATTTATCATTTCCCAATTGCAGCAGTTAGTTAGCAAGGTGATATATATGGGCCCTTTATTTTATTCTGACATAGAAAAATGCATCATGCCATATGCTATCAGCTTGGGACCCTGAGTGACAATGACAAAAGCAACCTAACCCTCTTCTGATATTCATTTTGGATGGGCATGTTGCTTAGGAAAACAAAATAAAAGCTCTTTAAAGCCATTGAGATTTGTAGATCACTTATTAGTATAGCACAACTATGCTATCTGACTTACACAGGTATGTAAAATAGCCATTTTAAGAATTAATCCATTTAAGAATTAACATAAAACTAAACTATTGGGGCTGGAGAGATAGCGCAGCAGTAGGATGTTTGTCTTGCACGTGGCTGACCCAGGACAGACCTGGGTTCGATCCCTAGAGTCTCATATGGTCCTTTAAAGCCAAGAGCAATTTCTGAGTGCGTAGCCAGACATAACCCCTGAGAGTCACCAGATATAGCCCAAATTTACCCCCATCACAATAAAAAAAAAACTATAAAGAAACTGAAGAACACTTTCTAAATGAACTCAACCAATAGTTAGAAAAATTGTAAATAATAATTTAAAACTTGCTACCAAATATTTTTATCTCCACTGGAAATGTAGTACATTTTATGCATACCAAGTTGAAATATTTAAATGCATATACTTAATACCAGAAAATTGGGTGTATATCATATTACTGTCTAAAAATGATAAAATAGAGGCAATTAAAATATAGTTTCAAATAACAAAATCACTATAATTTTAAAAAGATAGCATAACTATGCAAATTTAAAAAGATCTCTTTTTTGTTTTAATTTTTTGTGCTAAGACTAGAATCAAGTACCTCATAAATGCAAGGTATACATTCTACTAATAAGCCATATTTCGGTCCTCATAAATTCTGTCTATTTAAAAAATATATAGATGAATTTTGCTCCTTTGGAAAATAAGCTTGATTCCTAATTAAGCTATCTTAAGTATGTTTTAGTAATTCGACATCTTATAATTATGCATTTCTGTCCAAGCTGAATACATTTTTACAAGACTAGCCAGAACTTAGAAAAATTATATTTAGCAATTGTTTAATTGAATGTTACGTGAATTCCAAACTTGAATAAATTTCTGTTTTTGTTTTATAGTCTTAGGACTTGCGTGTTTGTTTTGAAATTCAAGATGCTTTTCCTTATTCTAATTAACTATGAAAACAAAATATAAGCAAACAATCTTTCTCTTAACAATAAAAAGCATCTCCAAAATGTTAATTAAATATTATTTATATTTGGGCTACCATAAACATCTTTTTCTTCTGTCAGAAATTTCCGTTTTCAGAGAATTCAAAACATTACTGCTGATTTGAAAATTGTCCTTCATCAAAGACAATATAAACAGGACTTGGGAATAATGCACACTGTTGAGAAGTCATTTAATGATAAAAAGATATTCCCACACAAACATTGAAACTCGAAATGCTCTCACAGTTATTGTATTCCAGAGAAAAATTCACCCACTTAATGATCCAAGATCAATTGCTAAAATACTCATTCAGGTGCTTCAGAGGGAAAATTCATTATTGTTCTTAAAAATATTGGTGTCAAAAAAATGAGAAACATGTAACACTACGAAAGAAACAAAGGCTAAATCAGCTAAGGATCTTTGAAAACAAAAACTCCTATTAAAGAAATTAAATAAATCAGAAAAATACTGAGTATCACAGAAATTTCCAATAAAAATCAAGGTCTTAGGGGGAAAAAAAGAGGCAATATTGGAACCTAGGTTATCAAAAAAGTCTCTTTCAGCCACCAGCACCAGAATAATGAATCCCAAAAGTTTAGTGTTCTTGTGAAAAGATACAATTTCCCACAAAAGAAAGAGGATTTTTTTTTTACAGATTTCTTTTAACCTAGTAGCATGTAGTAAACCTACCCCAGGAAAAAGTGTAATTATTTTTTAAGGTCTCACCAAAATAAAAGAATCTATTTCAGAGAAAAATGATAAGATGTCAGTAAAATAAGAGTGAATGTACACAGAACTACAAAACCAAATTCCTGGGTATCTCAGGGGTCTAAATTTTTAAGAATAGCTCCTGGGGACTTTGCTATGTTCCCACTTCAATCTTTAGAACATTAAAGTTCTAAAATGAAATAAGACATGATAATATGATGTGATAAAAAAAAACTTAACCTAGGATCAGTGCAAAAACCAAAACCACCAACTACAGAAGTCTGATTAAAACAACAGTGATGGAATAGAACTACTAGAACCATAAAGAAATACTCCATCCTAGGCTCTATCCTTTGGCCTGTGCAGATACCAAGATCTCTAGATACAGAGGTCTGATTTTATCACTCATGATGGAGCAGAAGTCTTCCATACTTCACTAAAGGACCTAGGGGAGAGTAAATTAACATGTAGGGAGTCTGTAGTTATTCCCATAACAGTATACTTTAAGGGCAGAGAAACCCTGTATCTCTTAAACCAGGGGATTTTCCTTTCTAATCTTCTCAATATTTAATGTGCCTATGCAGGAAAAAAAAGCAGCAGCACAAAATAATTTGTTTTAGTTTTGTTATTGTTGTTTTTTCTTCTTTTTTGTGCTTTGTTTTGTTTTTATTTCAGGACTGTGGTTATTCTTTGGTGGTTGTCTTTATTGCTGTAGTGCTTTTTGGATTTTTTTCTTTGATTTTTCTTTTTGTATTGTTGTGTGTCTCTTCCTTTTTCCCTTTCTCCTCTCAAATTGATATTTATAGTTTCTAGAAGAACTCCACTCATTTTTGCTTGCTTGATTTTTGCCCCATTTTCTTTATTCTTTTTTTTTTTGCATTTTTTTCTTTATTTAACCATCTTAATTACAAATATAGATTTTGATTAGGTTTCAGTCATGTAAAGTACACCCCCTTCACCAGGGAAACATTCCCACCACCAATGTCCAAATCTCCCTCCATCCCATCCCACCCCCACCTGTACTCTAGACAGGCTTTCGAGGTCCCTCATTCATTCACATGATTATAGTAGTTCTCAGTGTAGTTATTTCTATAACTGTACTCACTGTTCTTTGTGGTGAGCTTCATGAAGTGAGCTGGAATTTCCAGCCCTCCTCTCATTGTCTCTGAGGATTGTTGCAAAGATGACTTTTATTTTTCTTAACACTCATAGATGAGTGAGACTATTATGTGTGTGTCTCTCTCTCCTCTGACATATTTCACTCAGCAGAATAGACTCCATGTACATACATGTATAGGAAAATATCATGACTTCATCTCTCCTGATGGCTGCCTAATATTCCATTGTGTCTATGTACCAGTTTCTTTAGCCATTCGTCTGTTGAAGGGCATCTTGGTTGTTTCCAGAGCCTGGCTATTGTAAAGAGTGCTGCAATAAATATAGGTGTGAGGAAGGGGTTTTTGTATTGTATTCTTGTGTTCCTAGGGTATATCCCTAGAATGGAATAGCTGGGTCGAATGTGAGCTCAATTTCCAGTATTTGGAGGAATCTCCATAACGCTTTCCATAGAGGTTGGACTAGACGGCATTCCCATTAGCAGTGTATAAGAGTTCCTTTCTCTCCACATCACTGCCAGCACCGATTGTTCCCATTCTTTGTGAAGTATGCCAATCTCTGTGGTGTGATATGGTATCTCATCGTTGTTTTGATTTGCATTTTCCTGATGATCAGTGATGAGGAGCAATTTTGTTGGTCATTTTCTAATTTTATGAACTGCGTCATTAAGTTATTCAGGTATGCCCCTTTTAACTTCCTGATGTGTTCTTGTACAGCTATAAATTTTCCTCTCAGGACCGCTTTTGCTGTGTCTCATAGATTCTAGCAGTTTGTTTCTTCATCATCATTTGTTTCCAGAAAGTTTTGATTTCCTCTTTGATTTCATCTCAGAACCACTGGTTGTTCAGTAGCAGGCTGTTTAATTTCCAATTGTTAAAGATTTCTTCTGTGTGCCTTTGTAGTTCACATCTAATTTCAGAGCTTTGTGGTCAGCAAAGGTAGCCTGCAGGATTTCTATCCTTTTGATTTTATGAAGGTATGTTTTATGTGTCAGCATGTGGTCTATCCTGGAGAATGATCCAAGTACATTGGAGAAGAATGTGTATCCAGGTTTTTGGGGGGAGTGTCCTATATATATCTACTAGTCCTCTTCCATTACTCTTTTTAGGGCTAGTATGTTTTTGTTGGTTTTCAGTCTGGTTGACCTATCAAGTGTTGACAGGGCCGCGTTGAAGTCTCCAACAATTATAGTGTTATTATTTATGTCTTCTTTCAGATTTGTCAGTAATTGTATTAGATAATATTCTGGTCTCTCAATCGGTGCACATATGTTTAATAGTCTGATTTCTTCCTGTTGCACTTATCCCTTGATTAGTACATAGTGTCCATCTTTGTCCCTTACAACTTTTTTGAGTATAAAGTTGGTGTCATCAGATATTAAAATGGCCACCCAGCTTTTTTAAGGGTATTGTTTGGTTGGATGATTTTCCTCCAGCCCTTGATTTGAGTCTATGTTTGTTCTCACTATTCAGGTGTGTTTCTTGTAGGCAGCAGAAAATTGGATTTATCTTTTTGACCCATTTTGCCACTCTGTGTCTTTTAATTGGTGAATTTAGTCCATTGACATTGAGGGAGATGATTGTCATAGGATTTAATGTCATCTTTGTAGATAAGTTTACTGTGTTTGTTGGTCACTCTTGTCTTAATGTAGACCTTTCAGTTTTTCCTTTAAGGCTGGTTTTTCATCTATGAAGTTTCTGAGCTGTTGTTTATCCATAAACAACATATCCTTTCTTCAAACCTGAACGTGAGTCAGGCTGGGTGCAGTATTCTCGGTGAGGCATCCATTTCATTCAGTCTTGTCACAATATCCCACTACTGTCTTCTGGCTTTGAGAGTTTCTTGTGACATAACTGCTGTAAGTCTTAGGGATGCTCCTTCGAATATAACTTCCCTTTTTGATCTTGCTGCTTTCAGTATTCTATCTCTATCTGTGGGATTTGTCATTGTAACGAGGATGTATCTTGGGGTGATTTTCTTTGGGCTGTTTAAGCCGGTACTCTTCGGGCAGGCATGATTTGATTGCATGTAGTCTTTAACTCTGGGAGTATCTCCTTGATAATGTCTTTGACAGTTGATTCTTCCTGGAGATCTCCTACTGGGGCCCCTGGGACTCCTATGATTCTTATGTTGTTTCTGTTGAGTTTATCAAAGACTTCTATTTTCATCTGTTCACATTCCTTAAGTACTTTTTCCATTGCCTGATCATTTGTCTTAAGGTTCTTTTCCAATTTCTTTTGCCGTGTTGAGTTTTTCTGCATCTCATCTTCCAGCACGTTGATTCTGTCCTCAGCTACTGTGTTTTTCAGATCTGTTATTTCAGTTTGGAGTTTTCTGATTTCTCTCTTTTTGTTCTATTCAGATCCATCTATGCTTTCTTTGAGTTCTACAAACATCTTCCATATTGCTATTCTAAACTCCTTATCCGAGAGGTTAATCATATGGTTGGGATTTTTTAGATCATCCAAGCTATCATCTTTATTCTCTATGCATGGTGTTTGCCTGCGAGTTTTCCCATTGTCACACTTGTAGTGTGATTTTTTTTCAGCCTGTTGTGGTAGGGTTCATTGGTTAAAAAGAGTGCGCAGTCATGAAGTAAAGCGGCCCTTGGATGAGCCTCTGTGAGAGCTATATTTCTGGGCCCTTTTTAGCCCAACCCAAGAGGTTTCAGAGACAAGACAGTGGAAAAACATGCACAGGCAACACTCACAGTCGAGAATCACTGGGTGGGAGTATTTTCCCAGCCTGATGTCACAAACAAGAGACCTTCCTTTCTGCAGAATACTGCAGATAGCTCGTTTTCATGGTCAGACACAGTTCCTTAGCACTCCGGCCCTGACATGAGCTTCTGGGAGAGTTATTTTTCTGGGCCCTTTTTGCCCACTTCCAAGAGATTTTAGAGACAGGACAGTAAAAAAACACTCATAGGCAACACTCACATTCAGGAATCACTAGGCAGGTGTAGATTTTCCCAGCCTGATGTCACAAGCAGGAGACCTTCCGTTCTGCAGAATACTGCAGATAGCCGGTTTTCATGGTCAGACACAGTTCCTTGGTGCTCAAGCCCTTGGATGAGCATCAGCAAGAGATATTTTTCTGGGCCCTTTTTGGCCACTCCCAAGAGGTTTCAGAGACAGGACAGTGAAAAAACATACACAGGCAACACTCACAGTCGAGAATCACTGGGCGGGCATAGATTTTCCCAGCCTGACATCACAAACAGGGGATCTTCCTTTCGACAGAATACTGCAGATAGCCAGTTTTCATGGTCAGACACAGTTCCTTAGCACTCTGGCCCTTGGATGAGCCTCTGGGAGAACTATATCTCTGGGCCCTTTTCGGCCTACTCCCAAGAGGTTTTGGAGACAGGACAGTGCAAAAACATGCACAGGCAACACTCACAGTCAGGAATCACTGGGTAGGCGTAGATTTTCACAGCCTGAAGTCACAAACAGGAGACCTTTCTTTCTGCAGAATACTGCGTATATCCAGTTTTCATAGTCTGACACAGTTCCTTGTCACTCCGGCCCTTGGATGAGCCTCTGGGAGAGCTATTTTTCTGGGCCCTTTTCGGCCCACTCCCAAGAGGTTTCAGAGACAGGACAGTGGAAAAACATACACAGGCAATACTCACAGTCAGGAATCACTTTATTTTTTTCTTTTCTTCAAACAGAAACACATAACTTGAACCTTCTTTTTTTTTTTTGTTAGAACAATCAAGATTTATAGACATCTACAGGTAAATAAGCCTTCTATTTTTTGTTTGTTTGTTTGTTATTGAGTCACACCCGGCAGCTCTCAGGGGTTGCTCCTGGCTCTGCACTCATAAATCGACCCTGGCAGGCATGGGGAACCATATGGGGGTGCCAGGATTCAAACCACAATCCTTCTGCATGCAAAGCAAACACCCTACCTCATGCTATCTCTCAGGCACCAAGCCTTCCATTTTTTTTTAAACAATATATCTTTATTTTTTAACAATAAAAACCAAAACACAAGGAAATCCTGCTCTATTTATTATGACTTAACAAATGACCAAGGATTAAAAAAATTTTTTTAAATAATGTTCCAGCTGTGGAAGTGAGGGAATGTGGGGACATTACTGGAAAAAATGGGGTTAGGGCTGGAACATTGCATGCTTCAAACAACTCTATCATGAATAACTCTGTGAATCATCGTGTCTTTATAAGAATTAAAAAAATAATGTTCCAGGGAGCCCTAGGCATTCTTGAGTCTTTTTCAAAATGCCTGAGAGATAAAACTACTTTCATAACAATATTAAAATGAGATTTGCTGCTTCCACTCTTCTTTTAGTCCTACATATGGAGCTTTCCAGACATCTTGTTTGCCTCACAAATTGAATGGAAAATAATGGCGGGTACCAAGACCAAACAGTTGTCACTCAGTAGTAATAAAAAATGATCGGACTTAAACACCAAATCCAAAGCCAACAAACTTGATACCCAATCTTCAACAAGCTAGACACAGTGGGGACCACTTATACTAGCAGCCTTGGTGGGTAAGGGAGGGGGATATTGGATGCAATGCTGGGCTGGAGGGAGGACAACTTTGGTGGTGGGAATTCCCCTGATTCAATGTCAATATGTACCTAAAATATTACTGTGAAAGATATGTAATCCACTTTGGTCCAAAAATTATTATTATAATAAAAAACTTATTTTCACACAACTCAACTCCCATAGATACCATCTTTACAATTCTATAAAATTTAAGTGTTGGTAAGATTTATCAGTGTTTTATATATCTTGGATCTTTTTTTTTCTTTTGGTTTTTGGGCCACACCCGGTGACACTCAGGGGTTACTCTTGGTTAGGTGCTCAGAAATCGCTCTTGGCTTGTGAACCATATGGGATGCCAAGGATTAAACTGAGGTCTGTCCTGGGTCAGCAGTGTGCAAGGCAAGCACCCTACCACTCAATGTCCAATATATCTTGAATCTTAACCCTTTAACAATGTTGGGCAAATAACTTCTCCCAGTCTGTGGTGTTTCATTTTATCGGGTTGTTTCTTTTGAAGTACAAACACTTCTAAACTAGATTTAGTCCCTTTATCTTCACTTCCATTTGCTTGATTATTGGCATTAAATCATTAAATCACCTCTAAATAAATGTCATAATGATTCTATTTATGTTTTCCTCAATATAATTTATGAATTAAAATCTGATCAAGATATTTGATTCATTTTTATTTTGCTTTTTTTGCATGTTATGAAATTGGAGTAGTTCATTATTTCCAAGTAACTAACTAGTTTTCCCAGAACCATTTTCTGAAGAGATTACTCTCATTTCATACCTTTAGCTACCTTACCTAATACTAACCACCATACACCTAAGGATCAGTCTTCTGGTTTTTAATTTTATTCCAGTGGTCTTAAACTGTCTTTATTCTTCTACCACTACTATCTTAATTACTATGTCTTAGGTATAATTTATAGTTGGAGAAAAATAAATCTCAGATATTTTTCCTAGAATTTTTTTGGCTATTTGAGGTGTTTATTATTTCATATAAGTTAAACAATATTTGGTCTGTATCTCTAAAATCACTGTGGGCATTTTATAATGATTACATTGAATATATATAGTGTTTTGAATTGGATTGTTACAATATTATTTATTCCAATTCATGAACAGGTTTATTTCCATTTTGTGTCTTTCTTTTAACAGTGATTTATAGTTTTATTTTAGAGGTCTTCCACCTCTTTTGTAAAAATATTAAAATCGGAGAAGAGATAAAAAGACACATCTTCAAGGTAACCAATAGTTATATGAATCCCTTATCTGCAATCCTTAACAGGGAAATGCAACAATGAGAAACAACAATAATAGTTAGTGATTTAACTAATAGTTAGAGATTTAACTAATTCAGACTCTTTGAAAAACAATATAGTTTTCATTAAAATTAAGAATTAAACTTCCATAAAATCTAGCAACTGTTTTTTATCTATCACAAGGATCCCAAAATTCTATTCTGAAAAGACATGTGCTCCGCTGTTATTGTAGCATTATTCACACTATTTACAGTAGAAAAAATCCTGGAAACAACCAAGCATCTAATATACAACTGGATAAAGAAACTATGGTAAAAGTATATACATACATATGTGTACATAAATACAGACATAAAATGGAATGCCACTCTACTAAAAAAAAAAGACAAAATCTGGGCTGACAAGATAGTTTAGCCATTAAGTCATTTACATTGCACATGGCTGACACGTGTCCAATCCTCAGAACTGCAAATGGTTTCCCAAGCACCATAGGAGTTATCTCTGAGCACAAATCCAGAAATAAATCCTGATACCCACAAAGTGTGGCCCAAACATACACACACTCACACACACACTCATACACACATACACACACAAAATGCTATCTGCCAGTAGGTGAAGAAATCTGGAGAAATCTTCATTCATTATGCTGAATGAAGTTAGTCAAAAATAGAGGGCCAGATACAAGATTGTTTTCATAAATAATATATAAACAAACACAGTAATTAAAAAACAAATAGTCAAAGGCAACAGAAAATGAGAATTGGTTTGAAGAAATATTTTTACTACAAGCTCAGAGGTAGGAGGGAACATTGAGATAATGGTGAGGAGGATCAAAGTGAATACTGTGGTGAATGGTGTAGTGTTGAAATTTTTTATGCATTATTGAAAATCACAAAGCTTAAAATAAAAAATTAAGTTATTAAAATGTGTGTTGAGTACTGAAACCTCTTTTTTACTTGACCAAGTTATCTAAAAAGTCGAAGATTTTAGTTTGAGAAAACACCTTTAATGATTAGAAATTATTTTATTTGCAAATGAGATCTCATTCATAGGATCTAAGATTTAAAGCCTTAATAAAATGGAAAGGTGTACAATCAAGTCCATACTAATGCAATTCTGTTTTTACAATGGAACAGAAATTACTGTGGTTTTTGCTGCTCTGATTGTAAAAACTATACATGTTCTGCAAATAGTCTCTAGTTCCTGTATCCTTTACTATTAACTGGACATAAGCCAGTTTTCACATTGGTTTATCTGTATTTCTACACTAACATTATCTACCCTTACACAACTGTTTGCTGGTCTATATACATTGGTATCATTTAACTGAAGTTGTTAAAAAACAAAACTAAGCACAAAGATCATGCAGGAAAACATATTCAAAGGAATGGGCGAGGTTGACAGGGATCTGACATTTAGCTTATAAAAATACCTAACTTCACATGGTCAATCTTCCTTTAGATACAATAACTGCAGGCCAACTCTACCACCATGAAGTTCCCTTTATCATAATAAATTCTTTTACAGATATTTCAAACTTTCAAGAATATTCAGATTAATTTTATTACTAGTCCTTCATATATATATATATATATATATATATATATATATGTAAATTGTAGTTGATACTCTAGAAGACAGAAGACCTTTAAAATGCACAAGTACACTCCATTTGTTGAAACCGATTTCATCATGCAAAAATACTTCTAAAGGACCATAGTTTACTCATGATTTCTTTTTATGGCTCTTTATATAATTTCTAAATTTGTAACATATGAGTGAATCCTGATGCACTATTTATGATGTTATCTCTACTTAGATTGGTTAGTTTATTATGGCTACAAGACATTATCTTGGTGACCAATCATATCAGAAAAAGCTATTTCTTACTTTCTTTCTTAAATTAATAGCTTTATTTAAACACCTTGATTACAAACAAGATTCTCATTGGGTTTCAGTCATGTAAAGAACACCCCCCTTCACTAGTACAACATTCCCATCACCAATGTTACAAATCTCCCTCCTCCCCAACCCCACCCCTGCCTGTGCTCTAAACAGGTTTTCTACTTTCCTCATTTATTCACACTGTTATGATAATTCTCAATGTAGTTATTTCTCTAACTGAACTCATCACTCTTTGTGATGAACTTCATGTCGTGAGTGAGAACTTTCAGCCCTCCTGTTTTGTCTCTGAAAATTTTTGCAAGAATGTCTTTTATTTTTCTTAAAATCCATATATGAGTGAGATTATTCTGTGTCTATCTCTCTCCCTCTGACTTATTTCACTCTGCCTAATAGATTCCATGTACATCCATGTATAGGAAAATTTCATGACTTCATCTCTCCAGATGGCTGCATAATATTTCATTGTGTATATGTACCTCAGTTTCTTTAGCCATTTATCTGTTGAAGGGCATCTGGGTTGTTTCCAGAGTCTGGCTATTATAAATAGTGCTACAATGAATATAGGTGTGAGGAAGGAATTTTTGTATTGTATTTTTGTGTTCCTAGGGTATATTCCTAGGAGTAGTATAGCTGGATCATATGGGAGCTCAATTTCCAGTTTCTGGAGAAATCTCCATATCCCTTTCCATAAAGTTTGGACTAGACAGCATTCCACCAGCAGTAGATAAGAGTTCCTTTCTCTCCACATTCCCACCAGCACTGCTTGTTCTCATTCTTTGTGATGTGTGCCAACCTCTATTATGCGAGATGGCACCTCATAGTTGTTTTAATTTGCATCTCTTTGATGAATCGTGATGTGGAACATTTTTTCATGTGCCTTTTGGCCATTTTTATTTCTTTTGTCAAATTGTCTGCCCATTTCTTCTCCCCATTTTGTGATGGGATTAGATGTTTTTTGTTTGTTTTTTTTTCTTGTAAAGTTCTGTCAGTGTCTTGTATATTTTGGATATTAGATCCTTATCTGATGGGTATTAGGTGAATAGTTTCTCCCACTCAGTGGGTGGCTCTTTCATCCTGGGCACTGTTTCCTTTGAGGTGCAGAAGCTTCTCAGTTTAATATATTCCCATCTGTTTATCCCTGCTTCCACTTGTTTGGAGAATGCAGTTTCCTCTTTGAAGAGGCATTTAGTCTCAATGTTATGGAGTGTTTTACCTACATGTTGTTCTATATACCTTATGGAATCAGGTCTGATATCAAGGTCTTTAATTTATTTGGATTTTACCTTTGTACATGATGTTAGCTGGGGGTCTAAGGTCGCTTTTTTGCAAGTGACCAGTTGTGGCAAAACCACTTGTTGAAGAGGCTTTCCATGCTCCACTTAGGGTTCCCTGATCCTTTATCAAAAATTAGGTGATTGTATGTCTGGGGAACATACTCTGAGTACTAAAGCCTATTCCACTGATTGAGGGTCTCTATTCTAATACTATGCTGTTGTAATAACTATTGCTTTGTAATACAGTTTAAAGTTGGGGGAAAGTAATGACTTCCATATTCTTTTTCCCAAGGATTGCTTTAGATATTCTTGGGTGTTTATTGTTCCAAAGGAATTTCAAAAGTTTTGATCCACCTCTTTGAAGAATGTCATGGGTATCTTTAGAGGGATCACATTAAATCTGTACAATGCTTTGGGGAGTATTGCCATTTTAATTATGTTAATCCTGCCAATACATGAACAGGGTATGTGTTTCCATTTCCGTGTGTCCTCTCTTATTTCTTGGAGCAGGGTTTTATAGTTTTCTTTGTATAGGTCCTTCACGTCTTTGGTCAAGTTGACTCCAAGGTATTTGAGTTTGTGTGGCACTAATGTGAATGGGATTGCTTTCTTGACATCCTTCTCTTCCCTATCATTATTGGTGTATAAAAAGGCCATTGATTTCTGTTTGTTAATTTTGTAGCCTGCCACATTGCTATATGAATCTATTGTTTCTAGAATTTTAGAAAAACTTTATTTTAAATTATGGAACACTAAGCAAATTTGCGTGTCATCCTTGTGCAGGGGTCATAATTATCTTCTCTGTATCATTCCAATTTTAGCATATGTGCTGCCAAAGCAAGCACTAGAAAAAGTTTTTATATCTTTTAATGCATTTAATCCTTCTCAGTGAGCTTTTAGTTTTTAAACTTAATCTTATAAATCAGTTTTGAACTCATTGTGAATAATTAACATTCACTTCAGTTTTGTGTGGACACTTTTAGGATTATAAAAGAAAGAAACACAATAGAAAATATATTCTACATATAATTAGATACCTATGAAACACTTCTCCTGAAAATAAGATACTTAAAAATGTCCTTGCTTTGGCCTTATACCTGAATTTGAAATTAGGAATGTTGCTTTTAATTAGTTTTAAAATAAAAATTTAGGACTAATTGTTATATTCATTTGAGTTTTCAAGTGGAAAAAGTCCTACCAAATTATTTAGAAGTGCAAAAGTATGTGAAATAGAATTTCTTCTATAGGTACCATTAATGGTCAGTAATTGCAAGTGATCTTTGTCAAACACAAAAAATTTCAAAGATATTGGGGTTAGATCAAATTGGGAGCAATTTATCTAGAAGCAATGATAAAATAAGACCTGTTTAATTAAATACATTCTTTCAGGAGGTGACAAAGTAATAAATGTATAATTAAATCTAACACCTACTTTACTTAAATTTTTTTAAAGTTCCTTGAGTAATTTTTCTTAGTTGTTTCCTCCCATTCTATCATACACACCTTCACTTTTAATTTTTGGGGGGAATAAATAAGGTTGACAGAGAAAACAAATGTTAACTTTCATTTTCCTCTGTAAATCCACTATTCACTATTTCTAACTTTGTTCTCTACTAGTGAAGGCATGGGAGAAGAGTTAATGCCCCGAGTCTTCACTGGTCAACACTAAGCACAATCCAGGGTTTATAGGAGAGAAAATAGAATTGTCTACAGTACTTATTCTCCTAGATCCCATGAATAAGGTTCCTTGGAATGACCAGATTTTATACAGAAACTGATTTACATGCACCTATTTTCTTCTACAGGTATGAGTTTTCATGCTCTCTTCCCAGCTTCAGGTCTAGGAATAATAAAAATATTTTTGATACTAGATCCAGTATCTCATCCCATTTCTTGTACTGTATCTACATTGCATCTTATATTTTGAAATAAATCCTTTATTACACTTTATACAAATCCACACATTTGAATACCCCACATTCCTCCCTCCTGGAATTAATATTGATCCTATGATCAAACTAATAAGATAAATAGATCGATAGATGATAGATAGATACAAAGATAGATAGATAGATAGATAGATAGATAGATAGATAGATAGATGATAGATAGATAGATATTAAAAATGGATAGAGTAATTATTACCTTTTTAATAAGACTGAGAATACTGATCCCTAATATCACAGTGGAGTAAACTAGGGGAAATTATTTACAAAAGACCTTAAAATGCATCTACCAGCAGAAATTAAAATAATGACCAAAAATAATAAAATGGAATTCAAATAAATAAAATAAATAAATTTAAAATAATAAAATAAAAATGACCAAAAATAATAAGCTTGAAAAATTGGTTAAAGAATGGATTTTTTTCTTCTCCAGGTGCCATTCTCAAGTTTTGCAAAAATACTGGTACTCATTTATATAAATCATTTAAAGGCAGCATGGTGGATCTGAGGAGATGGTACAGTGAATAGAGGATTTGCCTTGCACAGAGGTGACTTGAATTTAATCTCTGGCACCCCATATGGTCCCACTAAATGCAACCAAGTGTGATCCATTAACACAGAGTCAGAAATTCACTTAACACCACTCTATATGGTACAGAAAAACAAAACCAAAAACCAGATTTAAAAATGATTAAGGGATTTACAGTAATGTAGGAATTAAATAAATATTGATATATTTAATAATCAGGTATTCACTTTCTTTCCCACTTGGATCCCAAAATACATCAGGTAACTATTTTTAAATCTCTGGAAACATTCAAAAATTGAAAGAGAATTTATCCCAAAATGATATCAAGAAATTATAAGAAAATGGTAGAATCCATTTATAGAGAATTCCAGAATTGCCAAACTTTAGCTATAGGAACAGAGATTGCAATATGCTAAATTATTAAATATTAATGCTTAACAAAGCATCATCAAATACAGATAAAATTCAATACCGTGAAAATCATTGTCCAGGTACTAGCAATGGAAATAAATTGCTCCCAGTTAAAGGGGGAGAGTCCAGTGACTTAGGCACAACAGGGTCCTCTACCATTGTGGCTAGGAGCTGAACTGCACAGATTGTAAGAAAGTTTGGGAGGGGCTATTAACCCTGGCACGACCAGAGGATGTGGGAAGGGCCAAACCTTAGTGGCCTCAGCCAACGTACCCACCTAGAGCCACATTCCAGAGAAGGGACCCAGCCCCATACCATGGGTGACAAAAGAAGGCTGAAATCTAAAGGCATTGAACTCCAAGCCAAACCAGTAAATGCAAATAAATGTGTAAACTAAGGAAGACACTAACAACTGGGGATATGGAGAGAAATTCTAGCAAGTTTCCAAGTCCACCAAAATGGACAGACCCAATAGATGAGGACCTAAATGCATCAATGCAAGCCATGGCAAAAGAAATAAAGGCATCACTAGTCAGCGAGTTCAAGAAATCCATAGATGAACAAATCAACCAACTTAAAGAAGACCTGTTACAGAACATGAGATATTCCATACAAATGGAGTTAAAGGAAATAAAAAACACCATAAAAAGCCAGAATAGCAGAAACATACAGTTGAAAAATTGCATAGAAGAACTTGAAGAAAAACTGCAAATAAAAAATGACAAAGAAGCCAACCAAGAAATAAAAGGTAAAGCATTAGAAAAAAAAAGTTAAGTGTTTAATGAACAAAGACAAAAACAATAATCTATGGATTGTAGGTATACCAGAAGGGGAGGAAATTTGGGAAAGGGTAAGAACAAGAAGTCAGGAAAATATTAGCAGAAAACTTTCCCACTCTGGAAAGAGGTTTCAGAGCAAATCCAGGAGGTGAAAAAAGTCCCTAGTAAAATAGACCCTATTAAACCAACTACAGGACATATATTAATCCAAATGGCAAAGAAAAAGAGAGAGAGAGAGAGATGAACTCCTTAAAACAGTAAGGGAGAAAAAAACTCAAGTACAAAGGAAAAGGAAGGAACATAAAAATCAAACCAGATCTCCCATTTGAAAAATTCAAGCAAGAAGACAGTGGAATGACATGTTTAAAGGACTGAATGAAAGAAACTTCTAACCTAGGGTCCACTACCCAGCAAAACTCTCATTCATATGGGAGGAGAGACTAAAAACATTCTCAGACAAGAACTAACATTATTTGTGCAATCAAAACTGATTGTAAATGATGTACTCAGAGATGAATTACACAATCCAAACCCCTGATTGTAACAACAACCAGGCTACACAACACAACTGCACACCATCCCTCTGTGCAATAATATCCTTAAATGTCAAAGGACTAAATGGACTAAACTCTCCCATTAAAAGACACATAGTTGAGAGTTGGATTAGAAAACATAAACTGTATTTTTCCTGCCTGCAAGAAACACACCTACAAGTACAAGATAAACACAGTCTTAGAAATAAAGCATGGAAATCAATTATACAAACCAATGGAAAACAAAAAAAAATCACGGCTATTCTTACATCAGATCAAATTGCATTCAACCTCAAGAAAGTTATCAGAGACAAAAACTGTCACTACTTACTGATCAGGGGAACACTAAATCAAGAAGTACTAACTCTGGTTAATATTTATGCACTAAATGCAGAGTCAGCAAAATATGTAAGGCATTTGTTTGCAAACCTGGAGAAACATATGAGAGGAAATGTGATAGTAGTAGCAGATCTCAATACTCCACTATTACTACTGGACAGATCCACCAGACAGATAAATAGCAAAGTAATAAGAGCCCTAAATGAAAATTAGAAGAACTAGGGCTGCAACCAGATTGATACATTTGCCTTCGATGCAGAAGCATGGTGGTTAGAATCCCAGCATTTCATATGGTCCCCTGAGCCTGCCAGGAGCAATTTTTGAGCATAGAGCCAGGAGTAACCTCTAAACACTGCTTGGAGTGACCCAAAAACCAAAATAAAAAGAATAACTATGGATAATAGATAGGGTAATAAATAGGCTAATATTAGGGCTTATATAGGGTCCTCCATCCCCAGAAAGCAGAATAAACATTCTTCTCAAGTGCACATGGAACCTTCTCCAGAATAAACCATGCCTTAGGATATAAATCTAACTTGTATAAAGTCACAAATATAAGGAATATTAGAAGCACCCTATCAGATCACTATGCAACAGAGGTCAAGATTGACTGTAAGCAGAAGCTATGGAGAAAACCTAACACCTGGAGATGAAACAACATGCTGCTCAACAACAGCTGGATCAAAGAGGAACTCAAGGAATAAATAAAAAGATTCCTTGAGACAAACGATAATGAAGAGTCAAATTGTCTAAATCTGTGGGACACAGCAAAAGCAGTAATTAGGGGGAAACTCATAGAAATACAGACCTATTCAGGAAAGAGAAAAAATGACAGAATCAGAAGTTTAAAGGGACAACTTAAAGGACTGGAAAAACAGCATCAAAGAAACCCAGACACATCCAGAAGACAAGAAATAATAAAAACCAAAGCAGAAATAAACAACATAGAAACTAAGAAAGTAATACAAAAAATCAATGAGACTAGGAGTTGGTTTTTGAAAGAATAAACAAGATAGATAAACCACTGGCAAGACTCACCAAAAAGAGAGAGAGAGAGAGAGAGAGAGAACACCAAAATAAATAGGATCACAAATGGAAGGGGAGAGATTACAACAGAACCTGAAGATATCCAACATATCACGAGGACTTATTATGAACAATTATTCTCAGTTAGTCTAGAAAACCCAAAAGAATTGCATTCCTGGAAAAATACCATCCTCCAAGACTGAATAAGGGGGATGTAGAAAGCCTAAACAGGCCAATCACATCTGATGAAATTTAATCAATAATTAGGAAGCTCCCCAAGAACAAAAGTCCAGGTCCAAATGGTTTTACAGGTGAATTCTATCAAACATTCCAAGAAGAATTACTACCATTGATCTACAGGCTCTTCCAAAACATTGAAAAGACAAGAATCTTCCTAATTCCTCCGATATGCTAATATCTCACTCATTCCCAAAGATAATAAAGACACTGCCAAGAAAGAAAACTATAGACCAATTTCACTAATAAACAAAAATGCAAAAATCCTCAACAAAATCTTAGCAAACCGAATCCAGTACTACATCGAAAAGATTATACAGCATGACCAAGTGGGTTTCATCCCAGGGATGCAAGAATGATTCAACAAACGCAAATCAATCAAATCATACACCACATCAACAACAAGAAAGACAAAAATCACGTGATTATATCAATTGATGCAGAGAAGATATTTGACAAAACCTAGCACCCCTCATGATGAAAACACTCAGGAAAATAGGACTGGAAGGAACACCTTCCAGCAGTATAATATAGCACCATCTCTTCTTGCAAAGGCATACTAAAAAGGGGGAAATTTCACATATAGAAACAAGCTCTTATCTACTAGGGATAAAAACTCATACACTTTACAATACAGGGGCACCTCCCACCTTAAACATATGTCATATGGACCCAATTTAGATTTCCAGGTGATGAGACAGCAAATGTCCAACCCTGACCCCTAAATCGCAGACATAGAACCGACACAGTTCTCCACAACAACTCCAGTTACCAATCTCCCTCTGGGACATTCTTAATACTGCTCTGACACTAGATGTGCCGGTTTTGATATGACATCCTGACAATGAGGAAATGGCAACAACTTGCTCTAAGAGCAGGTTGTCTTACCTCACCTCCTAATGTTAAGATAAAATCAGAAGACATGTCATCCTTTTGACCTTTACTAAAGCCAAATTTGCTATCTACAGAAGACTGACTGTGACAACCATGACTGGGCAGAACTTATCCTGGGACCAATAAAAAAGACCTTAGTCTAGGCCTTGGCCTATGATATGTACAACAACCAAGATTTCTAATTCCAGAGGCCTGATGAGACAACTGCTACTGAACAGATCTTCTGGAAACATAATGAAAAACTCTATCATAGACTTTGTCCTAGGATTGGGGCAAAAACCAAGACCACCAACTACAGACGTCTGATTACAACAACAGTGATGGAACACAACTCCTAGAACCAAAAAGAAAGATTCCATCCTAGGGTCCATCCATCCTTTTGACCTGTGCAAATACCAAGATCTCTAGCTACAGAGGCATAATTTTATCAGTTTTAATACTGCTATGTACTGTAAAATATTACTGTGAAAGATTTGTAATCCACTTTGTTCAAAATAAAAAGTAAAAAATTAAAAAAAAAAAGAAATGAGGCATTTGTTTTACATGTAGCTGACCAATTCAATATCCAAGCTGGCCTTCAAAATCAGTTAGTAAATTGTTTTAACTCTAATGACTATTTATTACCAGTTTTAAATATTGAACTAATCATCATCATTTTTGACTCACTCTATTCAACCTCTTCAACTAAACTTTTCTTCCTTAGAAACAAAAATGGTTAATTTGACATATGTTTTCTTTTTCAATTTTATGTACACAAAACCTCAATGATAGTTACGAAGCAAAAACTTAAATTGGTGAACTAACAAATACATTTTAAAGATAAGAGCAAATTTCCCTAACCTAATGATTCTGATTGGCAAGGCAATACAAATAACTTTTTCCCCACTTCTACTTTGGAGACTCAGAGGGCTGAGCTCCTTGAGGTGTGTTTCCTGAACTATGCTGCCCAGTGCTATCTACATGGTTGCCTTGGTGAGCCCTACCAAGCTGCATGTATCACTGAACATGCAGAAGGATGCCCAATTTCTAAAGGATGTGGCCAGGATTTGCCAAAACGTAGACAAACAAAAGCAGCAATTCGAAGAACTTACTCCATGAGTGAACTATGGGGCCCACACCGGTTATGCCAACATTTTGGAAGAATTGAAAATCTTTAGTAACAAACATGATGATGATGACAAAGATGATAAAAATAGTTTTCAAATAGCCCAGATCTGAAGTGAAAGAAGAAAATCAAGAAAGATTAAAAAATAGAAAATAGGAAAAGGAAAACATAAAAAATAGAAAAAGAAAATCTTTATTTAAGCACCATGGTTACAAAATTATTCATATTTGAGGGAAACTCAATAATCTTGGATGTATTATTTGTAGTAATCTGAAAAGCATAATTTTATGAGAAATTATTTTCTATTTAGATACAATATAATGTGAACAATTACAAAAATTTGAAGAAAAAACATTTTTTTTTTTTTGGATTTTGGGCCACACTCGGTGACACTCAGGGGTTACTCCTGGCTATGTGCTCAGAAATTGCTCCTGGCTTGGGGGATGCTGGAGGATCGAACTGCAGTCCATCCCAGGTTAGAGCATGCAAGGCAAACACCTTTCCGCTTTTGCCACTACTCTGGCCCCTGAGGGAAAAAAAAAAACGTTTTATTTAAATCCATGAAAAAACAGTAATTTGGACTTAAAATTAAGTGAAGTGAGAAGAAGTAAACCACGTGGTGAGAACAGCGTGGGACAAATTAATCATCTGGACATTTGGTTTTAGGTGAAGGAATTTCACAATTGGTGTTGGTAATGGGGAAAAATTAGGTAGTGTAAAAAATTTTTTAAAATGGAGTAATAACAGTTTAGCCCATTTAAAGATCTGATTTCTAACTGCCTGCATCTTTGTCTTAAGCATACCAGAATAGTGACCATACATTTGGTGATGAGGTCTAATCTTGGTACAATATATGGTCCTCTGAGCACAAAGACAGGAGTAAAGCCTGAACGCTTCTTGATGTGGCCCCAAAACATAAATAAATAAATTTTATTTTATTTTAAAAATTTCAGGCTTGCACACGTGCTTTTAGTAAAAGGTTCATACTGCCTTTTTGTCCCTATCTCTGGTTATCTTTACTCATTTCACCTCTCTCTTCATTTACTCTCCCTTCATAGAAGGACCACTCTTCAGCATAAATGTGAATGTTACATTTATTGTTATCATCTAATGAAAATAAGGTACCAGAGATTGACTACAACAGTAAGGTGCTTGCCTTGTATTTAGTGAACCCAGGTTTGATCCCTGGTACCCTATAGATCCCTCAAGCATGCCAATTGTTATCCCTTAGTGCAAAGCTAGTGGTAATCACTGAGCATTTCTGGGTGTGGTCCAAACACAAAAAAATATATACAGATACTCCTCGCTTAACGACCAAGTTCAGTTTCAACGACTTGGTCATTAAGTGAATTGATTGTTAAGTGAGGAACTGCATGTACGATATACAGTAGTACAGTATATGCACAGTATATGTACTTGACAATACAGTATTCTGAATAAGTAAAATAACGAGAAAGATCAAACTGAAAACTTCCACTTGTTTTAATTTGCATAGGCTGTGTAATTTACATACAGTACTACAAATATTACAGAACATAAAGTTAGTAAAGTAGGTACATTAAAGCACCAAAAACCACAGTACTGTACTGTAGAGTGTACAAGATGGAAAAAGGATATTTATCTTCCTTAACCAAGTTCTGCTGTGCTTCCAACTCTATTAAATCTTCAGTAGTTAGCTCTCTCTCCTTGTATTGCACTAATTCCTCAATATCTTCCACCTCAACTTCTAAATTAAGCAATTTAGCAAGTCCCATAGTTGTTTTATTTATGGCATCAACATGTTCATCTTTCTCAAAAACTGCAACATTGTTCACAAAACGTTTTAAGCATTTTTCCATATGCCTTGCATACACTTTTCTGTCACTACCTTCTAGGCAGATTCAATGTTCTTTATGCAGTCTAAAATGTTGTGCAATCTCCAGAAATCACGGAGAGTTACTCCATCATTTTCTGTTTCTGCTACAGTTTTGGAAAAAGTTGTACGTAAATAATATGCTTTAAATGTGGCTATGGCCCCCTGGTTCTTTGATTGAAGGATTGAAGTTGTGTTTTTAGGTAAATATACAGTACAGTATATAGCTGTTTATAACGTTTTTTCTTTGCATCACAAAAAGTAATTTACTGTTGAAATGTAAATACTGACCAGGGAAACAGCAGTAAAGGACTTCAGAATAGTGTACATCAGCCCTGAATGATGTTGAGACGCAGGGCCGCTACCACGTTCCAGCATGTACCATCCATGAGATGGTCTTACGTAAGTGTGAGCGGTCATAACAGTGAAGAGATAGTCATAAGTGTGAGCAGTCACTAAACAGGTAGGTCATTAAGCGAGGAGTATTTGTAATTAATTTAAAAAATAAGTAAAAAATGAATAAAATATAAAAGAAAAATGAGTAAAATCTTGCTTGACCATCCATATGATTCTTTCAGCCTGGAATACTTAATGTGTTTTGTAGGCTTAGATATCAGATGACAAAAAAAGTAGTTAAGTTATATGGATACTATGAAGACACTTCAGGAGTTCATGTTTTTTGTTTTTATTTTTTTTTTTTTTTTTTTAATAGTTTTACTTATTTATTTGTTTATTTATTGCTTTTGGGGCCACACCAGGAACACTCAGGGGTTACTCCTGGCTATGCACTCAGAAATCTTTCCTGGCTTGGGGGACTATATAGGATGCTGGGGGTATCGAACCACAGTCTGTCCTCGGTTTAGTGCGTACAAGACAAATGCCCTACTGCTTGCACTCTGGCCCCTAATAGTTTTATTTTTACATCTGATCATTTTCAGCAATGTTAAATTATTTTGGGCAGACTTGATTGGATTGATAATTGCCACTATTAATATGGAATTGTATTTCCAGATTCAGTGACTAGCAAATAAACTTTTTGCATTGTGTACACACACAGAAAACAGAATTATCTGTACAGAGTTAGTCTGTTCTTTGGAAGCTGTGATTCTTAACACATTTTACAGAACTTTCTAAAGCACTAAAAATTATTTTTTTCTTTAAATGTTAAAGTCTGAGCTTACATACAATTTTTAATGCATGGCACTGAGAAATTTCTATTACCTTTCCCACAGAGTTATTTTAGAATCAGAACAGAAAATGTTTGTTCTTCATCCTCATACTAAATGAGATTTTATGTCAGCCAACTATTGGTTGTAACCAATAGTGAAAAGATGGGAGGTTTCTTAAGGGGCCAAATATTTCAGACCTACATAAGGTGCTGTCACAAGTATGACAATAATAGTGCCAGACTTCACAAGATGAATAGCCTGGGTTAAACAATGCATAAGAACTTATCCAGATATACAGTCAAAGCATTTTCTGCCTGCCCTTGATTTTATACATCTTTCTGTAACTCTGATACCTGGATGTAAAATGCAGCAGTCAGGGATATCACATGGATTTATGGTCTTCTCTGGAGCACGGGGGGACTCAATGCTCTGGGCAAAGATTATAATCATGCCTATCTGTAGCATTTTTTTCTTTTTTGTGGCAGATGTAAAATTGATATCTCCTTCCAGGAAATCATTGAAATATGACTCAAATCAAAGATAAAAGCGAGAAACCCATTTAGTTATTTCTTAGCTCAACTGAAAAACATAAACTAAATGAAATGGATAGCTTTCGTAGCAGATGGCTATCTCTAATGAAATAGCCACATTGTAATTTCCCTGGGAGCAATTACCAATGAATACTTTTAGGTAGGAGCTGTGCATTTTATCCCTTATTTTAACAAAAGAAGCTAGTGAAGACAGAAGTATATACTAACAAGTTATACTAACTTGTTACCTTCAAGTTCAAATTAAATCCAAGCATTTCATATTTTATAATACTTTCCTAAAATCTCTGGGGTCATATTTTTGGCACTGTATATGCATATATATTGCTACTGCAAATCAAATCATTAAGCAGTCCATTAATATCCATTCCTAAAGTGACATACAGATACAAGGCACTAAACTGGACACTGCATGTACACTATTTCAAACAATATTAATAGTAATCCTTTTCTCTCACAAAAGTGCTGAAGGTATTATATGTGTTTTTTATTTAAAAAAAAAGTAACCTGATAGAAAGGAATTTACTGACATTCAAATAGTTCACAACAGGTGTTAGAGTTGAAATTCAAATTCACAATCAAATTCAGACAGATAACCAAGAGTTATCAAACTATCTATCTGGAGATAACTAATACCTTGATGATAGGTCTTATTTTTTAAAAGTCACAGAATAATTCAAACATGCTAAACTCCTTCGAGCATGGTTGAGAGAACTTTATTATGATTTCAAATAGCCCTTTGTTTATTTTAAATTGAGCCTTTCTATAACTTACTAGTGATTTGGAAATTTGTTTGTTTGTTTGTTTGTTTGCAAAGAGGAGACTTTTAAAGAACTTATCACTTAGTCCATGTATTTGATTCTGTAATAAGAGAATCAAGGAAAAACATTTGTTTCCATTTTTTCTAACATGCTGAATAAAATGCCAAAGAAATATATTTGTGCAAATTTTGAGGCCCCACTTCAGTACTGACTCTGTGGCTATCAACTGCTAAAAATTAACAACGAAGTTATATTATTAAAAAAAACCAATTCTGTATTAAAACAAATGAATGTCCCTGGTATAAACTGACCATGAGCAAGTGACTGGAAAGTTTACCATCTACTTTAACATGACCTAAACACTCTTCATCCTCAGAGCAGAAATTGAGGAAGAACCATGATTTAGAAATAACATCATTTAGATCAATTTTCTTTTCTCACAAGTTGAACCTATGAACATCTGAATGTAAGTTCACAATTCCCGATTACAACTTTAGCAATCAATCACAGGTAACACACAATAGAGAAAATTATTGCAAGACCCCGCCCATTCCTAGGAGGGGTCTTGGAAAAGGTAGAAAAGCCTTTGACCCAGGGGATTAGGGCCACCTGGCCTGGGATGGCAGAGAAAAATCTCTCCATCCATCCATCTCCATCCAGATCCATTGCTAATTATTTAATGCTACATCTGGTGCTCAAACTGTGATTTGAATCCTGGACCCAAGAAAACAGCGAATATGGTGAGATTTCTGCTCTTCTGTTTGATTTTGGCTCTTTTCAGATGGAGTCAGCCCAAAGTGTTTGGCCACGTGAAGCCATGTTCAAAGATGGCCACGACCCCTTCTAGGGGCAAAAATATCAGTAAAACAGGGGAGTTGAAAACTTGTATCACTCCCATCTAAGACTCAGGACTGAAACTTTGCTGCCGAAAATCCTTTATCCTAAAACCTCGGCCTCCTCAAAGACTGATTAAAAGCCTAGATTGGAAACGTAGGAGAAAAAAAGACTGTATTGAAAGTGGACTGATTTTCTGAGAATAACCTTCGGCTTGAATTTGGATTTCGACTTTGAACAGTTTGGACTGGACTTTTATAACTCTGAACATCCAAAAGCCCCATGCAAAAAAGCTGTGACCTTGAAACCTGCTTGCAAAGTGTCGCCCAGAGGGGAGAAAAGGCAGCTGTAATCAGCCAAGAACTCCAACCCTGTAGCAGAAAAGCAGCAAAAAGTGCCTAATCCGGCCCAAAGCGGTGAGCCTGGGATCCGCCCTCCAAATCAGAAAGGTGAAACAGCACGAGCGGACCAGCTGTGGGACCTGGGACCACACGGTCAACAGCAGCGCGAACAAGGGACTATGGAAGTAAACCATGTGGTGAGAACAGCGTGGGACAAATTAATCATCTGGACATTTGGTTTTAGGTGAAGGAATTTCACAATTGGTGTTGGTAATGGGAAAAAATTAGGTAGTGTAAAAAATTAAAAAAAAAGGAGTAATAACAGTTTAGCCCATTTAAAGATCTGATTTCTAACTGCCTGCATCTTTGTCTTAATTAAGTCATTTTCTTTATACTTTATGTGTTTTGTTTTCTATATTAATATTATCTATTGCAAAATGTTTTACTGTGTGTATTTTAATGTACTTAGCCTGTTTTTAAAATGTATGTTATGTATTTATGCTGTAGTACTTGTGTGTAGGGAAGGTTAATAGGAACAGAAAGTTCCCCCAATATAGTTTAAAAGTATTAGAACATGAAAGTTCCGGAATAGTGCTTGGTAGAAAAGCATTAAGAACATTTTAAGTTACAGGTGTATAGTATATTTTGCAGAAATGTTATGTTTTTGAAAAGGGCTGATATGTTAATTTTCACTTTATTACTTTGTTGCATGAAAATATTAACCCGCCTTTGGCTAAAGGTGGAGTCAGGATTACAAAAGGTTCTTTTATATTTCAGAGAAGGGGGAGATGAAGCCTCATCCCTCCTTTTTTCCTAGGTAAATTGACCTTACCTGAAAGACCCTGCCCATTCCTGGGAGGGGTCTTGGAAAAGGTAGAAAAGCCTTTGACCCAGGGGATTAGGGCTCTTTTGGTCTTTGGCCAGCATGGAGGTCAAAGGGAAGATGGCTGAAAGGAGTTAAGATGCAGGGCTAGCTAAGAATAGCAAATGCTTAAAAGGTTATGATATAGGCCACACATGTGGTGGATAGGGCATGAATAAAGTTGATGCTTCCTGATACCTGTCTCTGGATGAGTGATTCCGCTGTTCACCTAAACCTGGGACCCGCCAGCTAAATGGGGATTGCAGAGCCATGTGGCCTGGGATGGCAGAGAAAAATACCTCCATCCATACACCTCTATCCAGTTCCATCACTAATTATTTAACGCTACAATTATTTTTTAAAGGAAGTAAAAAATCTATATAATTTAAAGGTTCATTCTCTGTTCTAGAAATATGCCTGCAGCTCAACCTGAGATATGTACTTTCAGCTCTCTCCCTTCTAGAGAAGCCCCATATTATCTCTTTAGTCTCTGGGTCCCTCTATATAATTTCATAATTCTCTAAATAAAAATATTTTTATACCACCTGGAACTTCAAAAGTTAATAACACTATTACCTGTGATATTAGTTAATATCAGCAAGGTACTTTGATATTCAAGGCTTATGAAAGACCAAAAGAGATAACAAGGAGATGTGGTTCAAGTGATAGAGTACATGCCTTACATGCATTAGGTCTTGGATTTGATCCCAGTGCCATAGACTTTCCCATCTCCTATACTACTGTGTATGACCCTAGTCTAAAGCACCACAAGATGTGTCCTTGGGAACCCCAAATCAATGTCCAACACAACAATGCCAACAACAAAAAGAAAATTAAAAAAGATAGATAACATGAGTTAAATTTCAAATCTTAATCCACTTACTGTCCAAGATGTAGAATAATGTTGACCCAGTTCAAACCATCAATATTTACTCACACAAAGCAGTAACAATTTTTATAACTCCATATTGAAAGTCAGTCTGCTAAAGTTCTCCTATTAAAATATGCTTAATTTCTTGAAAATGAAACTTCATTCTCTTAAATATCTTAAAATAGTGTCCCTAACTTCTCAAAAATAAATAAACTCCAATTGAACAAATTTTGCTTGTAAAAGCAGAAAAAGAGTAACTTTGTCACTGATTTTGAAGGATAGAAATTTTCAGGAAAGTCAAGCCATATTAGATTGTTAAAAATATATTTGCTTTCTGTCACTCTGGGACAGCTTCATCAGAAAGTATTCTACAAAATAGCTAATGGACATAGACTGAATCTGGCAGAAGACTAGACTATTGAGTTTGTGCCAGAACAATGCTAGTAAAATACACAAATCTTTCCAGCGGAGGAAAGAAATATGCAAATGCCAAGTTTTTCTCTTCTCTCATCTGGTGTGGAAGTGATAAACAGACTGAAAATCAACTGTGTGTTGATTCCTTACTTTAATGCACTGACTTGTTAATCTAATAGCTTAGTTTTATGGGCCAGCTATTTCAAATCAAGAGTTGCACTCCACAAACCCATATTTTACAATACCAACTGTGCAGCAGATATAAACGAGTACTGTAAGCACATGAATCAATGAGACACATGAATAAACATGTCCATGTGGCATTTAAGTACTATTAAAAAAAAGGAAACAGTAGTTGATGAAGAAAAAAAGACTCTTCTGAGGTAATTTATATCTAATCATCTTCCTTCTAATGACTTTGAAAATTGAAAGTAGAAAGTTACATTACTTAAATTGTAAACATTCCTGTGTGATATTGATATTTTGCATAAAATGTACATTTTGGTTTTGATTTCTTTAAATCTCTCATCCCTATAAACACTGACTACCTCAAATAGAAAGATATATTAACATATTTGAAGTGCTTTGCAGACCTCATTTTAATATTTTAGTTTTGCATTAAGAACTGTGTAAACTTGGTGTTCTGTTTGAAATCACTTAAATACACTATTATGCATATACATCCATAATATATATTTTGAATGCTCTTTAAAATGCTTTGACTTGCTAAAACCTTAGAAAGACATAAGAATTTGAATATGAGTTGAAATGTTGAAACTAATACTGCCCTAGTTTCAGGACATAGCTCATGTTCCTGATGAAGGAATATTCTGTGGAATAGATGGTCACAGTAATATCTTGAATTGACCTATTTGAAGCAGGAGCCTATTGGAACTGCCAAGAGGGTCTGGGAGACTATTAACACACTTAAGAAATATGGATGGTTTTGCATACAATTAAATCTCAAACTCATGAATAAAAGGGAAAATCAAATGCATCGATCTTATTGCCATTTTTCATCAATTCTAAGACATTTTTACATATTTAATACCCTGAAATTGATGTCTTTAATCTACAGCATATTTTAATTGGAAGAATATTTCTTTAATGCATGTAAAATAAATGTGTATACTACTCCTGTTGGCATTTTGAATTAAATGAAATATGATACAGTGAATATCATTACTTATAATAAATATCACTTAAAATTAGTGAAATTCAAAAATATTAATTGCAGAATTATGTTTTTGCAATGCAGGTTTATTAATTTTAACTATTCTTTTTTTTTTGGTTTTTGGGTCACACCCAGCAATGTTCAGGGGTTACTCCTGGCTTTATGCTCAGAAATTGCTCCTGGCAGGCTCAGGGGATCATATGGGATGCCAGGATTCGAACCACCATCCTTCTGCATGCAAGGCAAATGCCTTACCTCCAAGCTATCTCTCCGGCCCCGGTTTTAACTATTCTAATAGCAATTTATATTTAAAGACATTTTGAAAAATGTTAAAGTGTAAGTATGCTCAAAGGACTATATTATTATATTATTTAAGTAATAACAGTTAATGGAATCTGTGCTTAGTACTAGCAGTCTGTACTATTACAAGTTTATATGAATTTTTCTTATTTAGACTTCTAAACATTTCTATATCCCAGGGATGTGTATAAAATTATTTCTCATGTTTTAATTATGAATACATTGATAAATAAAATTTAATAAGGTAGATGGACGAAGTTTCTTATATTAATAAGGCAGATGTATAAGAATGTGGCCTAGTTTCAGAAAAAAGAGATCATTAAAGACATGGCAGAGTTGTAAAATAATTCTAATACAAATGAGACAAAAACAATATTATTTCTATTAGATAGAGGAAAAATAAGATGTAAACTAGGTCTCGCTGGCAACTTATAGGATATAAAACAAGAGTGACATTTCTAAAATCTTATCAACAATCTGCATTCAGCCACTAATTAGTTCAAATTTTTCCTTCACAGATACAGAAAATTATAATTTTCATGACTACACTTGTAATAATCACTGAGAATAGTGGGGAAATTGCTTAACCTTTCTGTACTTAAGTTTTATCAGTGAAAAAGAATAATAGTGCCCAACTTGAAGGAACACAATAATAGAAATAACAAATACATGCAAAATGCTTATACAAGAGTCTGGGAATAGTAATAACTGTTGATATTTACTGCTACTAGGCTGAATCATATGGACTAAATCCTTTTAATGTTAAAAAGAAGCTGAACATTAGCAATTTTTGTCCAAAACATGACTATGTGAGGAATCATATTGAATTCTTATTTCATTATTAAGCATGAATTCATACATATTTTGTGTAGTTTGGGGGCCACACCTGGTGGTGTTCAGGGATTACTCCTGATTCTGCACTTAGGAATTACTTCGGGTGGGCTCAAGGGATCATAAAGGGATTGAATCCTGTACGAAGTACAAGGCAGGAAGGTGCCTTACCTGCTGTTATCACTATGCTCCAACAAAAAATATTATAGAAGAACATGATAGTTATAGCTATGCTTTCCAATACTCAGCATAGAATTAGAGTTCATGCAAAACAAAAAGAAGTTTCTCTGATAAATGATACAGTCCCATTCAAACACCTCACCAGATAAAGACATTCTTCTGATAATCAGATTTTCTGCTCCATTACTATAGCTCAACCAAGCAAGCATGAAAATTAAGGAAAGATTCTAAATTTTGTAATATTAAAGACTTTCAGATAACCTGTCTTTCTTTTCCTTTTATTTTATATGCTTGTCAGCAAGTAAGTGAACTTGCAACAGTCACCACTTATACTGTGTTGTAAACTCTCATAATATACACTAACAAATAGCATAACTTACATTGCAATAGTTTTATTTCTCCAGATTTAATAAAGAAAATCAAACAAATTATTATTTTTAACTCAATTTTTCTTTTTGTTTGTTTTGGTCCACACCAGGCAGTGCTCAGGGCTTTACTCTTGGCTCTGCACTCTGGGATCACTCCTGGCAGGCTTGAGGAACCATATCAGATGCCAGGGATTGAACTTGAGTAATGCAAGGCAAATGAAGTACGATTGCTCTAGTCCATTTTTTCTCAAATTTGTAGGAGAAATAAAGACCATGTCACTTCAAGTGTTCTAATGTTTGACCTTGAAAACTGAGACTGTCCAGCTCTATCTTTAAGATGTTTGAATTTTTAAATTTATTTATTATTTTGAAGACAGAAATCAATATCTTAGGATACCCAGTTCTTATTCACACTTTACAAAAGATAACTAAAAGGCTATGCTTTCTTTACTTTGCCTCACATATTTCTTATCTGATTTTGTCATTTTCATTTTTGTCTTTCATCATTTTATTATTAGGTTAGTACTCATTTAAGTATTTACAAGTAGATATTCTGAAATATACACAAAACTATTTAATAATTTCTTTTTACTTGTGAAGTAAATTCAACATTTATTAAATGGAGATTTAATTTTTGCCTTGTTCTTATAATTCTGTCATTAAATATATTTTTGCTTTATAAAACAAATAAAAATACTATAATATTTCTTCTTTTTCTAATCCATAATAATACATATTTTTAACATTTATCATAGCTCATTTCAACAATTTGAAATAAGTAAAGACCTTTGAATAGTTATATCACTCTAGAAATAAATATATTTGTAGCATTTTTATGTTTTCAAAGCATGGCTGGTAAAAGATTTTATTTCTCAAAAATTCTGTACAGTTGAATCTTTTAGGGAATTTCATCCAATCTAAGCTATAATTTTACATGCTGACTTGTGGGTTGTTTTTCTGGAGAAAATGATCTCTCAGTGGCATTTTGAACATATGATGAGGAAACCTAAAGCTAAACATATGGAAGATGAAGGAGGATACAATTTAACTGAAGTAACAAGAATGACAATATAGCCATAAAAAGGGTTTTTTAAATGTTGAAATATGGTAGCTGGACAAAAGTGTTAAAAGCTGAGCCCCCATTTAGTGGGAAGACTAACCATCAAAGGAAAACAATATGACCTGAACAAATAAATGTACCAGAAAACCAAAGCATCTAATATTTAGTATGCACTCTATTCTTTTAGTGGCATCACTGATACATTGGAGTTTGGGCTACATGGATAAACATCCATTTTTTACTTTTTTTTTTTGAGTATGCTAGAACTGAAGACAAGTTAGGGCTGTGATTATCTAAATTTTATCATAAATCTTTTGTTATATATTTCTACAAATAATATTTCTTTTTGTGTATGTGTGTGGTTTTTGGGTCACACCCGGCAGTACTCAGGGGTTATTCCTGGCTCCAGGCTCAGAAATTGCTCCTGGCAGGCACGGGGGACCATATGGGACCCCGGGATTTGAACCAATGACCTCCTGCATGAAAGGCAAATGCCTTACCTCCATGCTATCTCTCCAGGCCCGAAATAGTATTTCTTTTCTGAATTCTCATAGCTTTACTGGTATGAAAACAGAATTTTTAGAAAATTGTTGGTATATACATTTTAAAGTAGCTAACAAATTTTGTGAATTAAGATTTTTAAGTGCAAATATGTAAATTAAATTATCTGGAAAATTGGATATTTAAAATGCCCCATAAATGGCACATGTTAAAATTTAGTGTTTCCATGTAAAATTTTTCCAACTTTAGCATAAAGGTCCAGACTTTCCCATAAAGTGTAGATATAGACAAAGAACTTCCTAGAATCAATTATCTAAGATAAATAACATTTTAGGAAATGTAAAAAGGTGTTCTAATATTTACATATTATATCATTGTCACTAAAATATTAGAAATAGATGAATAGCAAAAGGTATCTTTATTGTCAAGGAGAACACGTAAAGTTGAGAAGCTATTCTGTACAACTAAAGCTGGCAAGAAAACTTCAAAAAGAGGAAAGAGTAACATGTGGGATAGAAAGAAACATAATGGTGGAATAATGAATACCCAAAAACAATCAAAACAAAGATCATGAGAACTTTGTCAGTAGGAAACATACTACTTGAGGGAGTTGGGGATAAGACTGGAAGAGGACAATGACTATGGTGAAAGAAAGTGTTCTATGGGGAGGAAGAAGAGGTTGTACTGAAGGATAATAAAGTGTTATGTATGAAACCCTTTCAGGTACAGTACTGTAAACCACATTGAAAACTTTTTTTTTTTTTTAAGAAAAACACCTCTTGAAAAAAAAACAGACTGGTAAATAGGAGGCAGATTAGTAAGTGGAAGGGGAAGGTACTAGTAGTAGATGAAGTAGGCACAGGTGAAGGATCCCAATGATAAATAACTTTGTAATTAATGGTGACTAAATTTACAAAAATTAATAAAAAGAGTAAGTAGGGTCTGAATTTATGATTCATAAACTTAAAGTGGCATAATAATTTTATGATGTTTTTGACAGCACTTGCATATTTATGAGGGGAAGAGGTAAGCACATACAGTTGAGGAACATACAATGGATGCATAATCATGTATGTTTCACATATCAAAAGTAGTGATAGACCAAAGCAAAAGCACCATGGGTAGAGTGCTTGCCTTACATCCAGCTGACCCAGATTAGACTCCTGGCACCCAAATCGTTTCAGGAGCACACCGGTATGTTACCTAGGCACAGAACAACAGTGAATACACATAATCATGTATATGGCACATATAAGAATGTGGATGGGCAAGAACAATAGTACCATGGGTAGGGTGTTTGCTTTGTATGCAGTTAACCATGCAAATGGTTCCAAGAGCAATGCCAGATGTGGTCCCCAAACAAGCAAAATGGTGATAAATGCCATTAATGGAATATTTTTCATTAAGTACACAGGTGACAGGTAACTAGAGCAAAGAGGGTTCCACTGTGTTATCTTCACTTGCCAACTTCATCTGTTCTGTATCTGGGGTCCTTCTTAGTACAAACAGCTTTGATTCTTGAGCTCCTAGAGGCCAAATGAACGTTTCCCAGAAAGGGGCTGCCACACTGCTAAAACTCTAGTTCCAGCCAATGTGAATATTTTTCCTTTTATCATTTTGGTATGCTTCCTTCAATCCTAAAAAGTCCATCTCAGTTTTGATAAGACTAAAGAGGGAGAGAACCACATAAAATTTCAGTTACATAATTGCAGCATTATAGGCATGAAACATTTTAAAGGACTTATCAACACTTAAATAGCATTTAAAAAATTCCAGAGAAATGGCTGCCTATAAGAGAATTTTCAGAGAAGAAATAATTTTATAACTCCAAAATAATACATGCAAACTGTGAAAAGTATTGCTTAATTAATAGGACCAAAAATCTTCAAAATCTAGTTGAACTTTAAACTAATTCTTTTTAATGTTTTTGACTGTAGGGGCAGGTTATGTTTATATACCAACTATATTTCCTTTAATCCCATTAGAAAATTCACATCTTTAAAAGTATATACTAACTGAACATGACAGGTTGGTCACTTCATCATTTTTAGTAATTTAAATAAGTAATTTAAGATGGTCTAAGGCACCATAGAAATTTGAACATGACTGTCACAAAAAAATCAAAGGCCCCAATATTCATGAATTTTTAAATCTGTCAACTAAAATAGCACGGATAATACTTGTAGTCTAAAAAATGTTCAGTGGTGACAAAGACTCCCATATTTATAGAAAGAGCATCATTGTTAATATCTCTTTCCATCATGTTCTTAGTTTTCTTAGCAACCAAGTTATGCTAAATTTCTATTCTATGACACTTTTCTATCAAATTGGGAATTAGAAACTTCCCTATGAGATAGTACTATATAGTCATAAATGCAGTGAATTTGGATTAATAAGTAGATATTTTAATTCCAAATAATCCTGTTACCCCTGTATCTGATAATGGAGATTTTGCATTACAGCAGGACATAGCAATTAATTTTCAAAGAACAGTTGGCATTAGATTGCAAATAACATCAGACTTTCAAATAGTAAGTGGGGTTTAAATTATAAGACTGAACTGAATCCAATATATTTTTTAAAAATCTGGAAATTGAGTTATCAGAAAAATAATCACCTATTTGGTTAATATATATATTTAAAAACCTCTAAATGAAATAATATTCATGTTGGTACCATTTACTGAGGAAAAATGGCCCTAAGCCTTATTCTACTACCTCTGTGTACTGATCCTTGACATGGATGAGCTCAATCCTGGTATGTTAGATTTAGTTAAATCTATCCAGCAATGTAGGGCTTAACAATGTTAGTTTATGTTGAAGACCCCTATTACTACATGACACTTCTTCATCAGTACTATGACCTCTGTATTTTAAAGTAGCTTATGAGACACACAAATTATTGCTGTTAGGTACCTCACATCATCGTCATTTCATAAATATCAATAAAGTAGCTATTCGTAATGTGCATTGCATATGTTAGTTTTCAGAACAGGGAATATAATAATGAGCAAAAGTGGGTACCTAATAACAATAAAATTATATTTAAGAGAGAAGAGATAATTATGTGATATGAGCTATTCATTATGAAATTATGGAAAAGAAAGTAATTGAATTTTGCAAGTAAATAAAAAAGGACATTCCAGTCAGTTAGAATGGCATAATTAATTCATGAAGGTAGGATAGTACCAGATGTTTTCAGAGAATAGCAAACACTGTATTTCATTCTGGCTGATCAGTAGTAAAATAAAATAATGAGATAATTCTGGGAAAGACTCTGTCATGAACTTAACCTAAACTCAGGCACATTTTTGTAGTAGCATACACCATACTTACAAAAAACCCTCCAGTGCCAGATTCCAGGAAGCCATCATAGATAAGGATTTCACATTCTAATACTTGCCCTTTTAAATTATTTAAATCTTCTATTATCCATAAGTAAGTGGAAAATAAGAGGTTTAACTGGACAGCCAAGAACAGTTAGAAATAAAATTTCTTGAAACAGCTGAATTAAAGCAGGTCATGGAACCATATCCAAAAAAATTAGTTTTGTGCCATGCTTAAGACTATATATTACATTGAACAAGCAATGGAAATCAAAGTTAAAATATCAAGGATTTTGCTGAGATCATTCATACATAGACTTCCTGTTAAAGATAACTAATTAGATCCAAAAAAGTTACCAATTTGACCATATCACAAAAATAACTCAGGAAACCATTTGAATGTTTTTTTATTCAGTAGAAAATCCAAATAACAGACCATAAAATTAAATGTCAATTCTAAAATATGTTGTGGGCCCCCAACCCTTCCTCTTCTCATTCGGCACTTATTTCTCTTAGAATATGTAGGGTGTGCTATTTTTATGATGGAAACCAAACTGCAATCATATTTGTAATCATTGTGCTTAAATAAATATATTATTTTAAAAAAGAAAACATATAACTCAAACCTCAGTTGAACAAACCAATGAATTTCTTGGCAATATTTTTACATGCTTAGATAACCTCATGTGTTTAGGAAAATTACCTCTAAAACAGATATATCTCTAGCCACCTTTTATACAATCAAATCAATAGATCATTTTCTTAGACCCAAACAGAACACCCAGACATATAGTAATTCAAGTGGCAAAGAAACAAAGAGAGATTGGCTCTTTTAAAGCAGTAGAGTAGAAGAAAATCCTCAAATTAAAAGGAAAGAACGTAAGAATCAAATCAGATAGGCACAGGCTTAGAGTAAAAGGATGGAAAACAATTATACAAGATACTATAAAAGAAAAAAAGTTGGAACAGCCATACTTATAAACAAACCAAAATGCATTCAACCTCAAAAATGTACTTAGAGACAAAATGGGCACTATTTATTGATCAGAAGAACAATAGACCAAGAAGTATTAATTCTGATCAATATTTACACACCAAATGTAACACCATTAAATATGTAAGGCTTTTACTCACAAACCTAGGGAAACATATGGATGTAAACATGATTACTGTAGGAGATTTCAACAGGTTACAATTACCATTAGACAGATCCACTCAACTAGGCAGAACACTAGCAAAAACTTAAGAGTCCTAAATGTTAAACTAGAAGAACTGGGACTAATGAATCTCTACAGGGCCTTTCAGTCACAAAAACCTGAATACACATTTTTCTCAAGTGTCCATGGAACATTCTCTAGAATAGGCCACACTTTAGGACACAAGTCTAACTTCAATAAATTCACAAATATAAAAATTATACCAAGCATTCTATAAGACCACAATACCACAGAGATCAAGATTGATTATAAAAAGATGTGAAGAAAATTTAAGACCTGGAGACCAAACAACATGCTTCTCAACAATAGCTGGATCAAAGAGGAAATCAAGGAAGAAATAAAGAGATTCCTTGAGATTAATGATAAAGAAGAAACAAATTGCCAAAATTTATGAGACACAGCAAAAGAAGTAATTAGAAGGAAACTCATAGCAATAAAGGCCAATATTAGGAAAGAAGAAAAAGACAAAATCAGCAACCTAAACATACTTAAATATCTAGAAACCAACAGCAAAGGAACCTAAACACAGGAGAAGAAAAGAAAAGAAGTAATAAAAACCAGAGCATAAATCAACAATATAAAAACAAAGAACACAATATAAAATCTTTATTCAAAAGGAGAAAGAAACTCTCTGATTAGGGAGAAATTTAGCAAAGGAATAAAATAAGGTATAGGTTCTTTGTGTAGGACCTTTTAAATGGAAGTTGAGTCCTTTGGTTTCATGTCAAGTATAAACAGTATATAAAGAATGTAAGGATTCCCTTTTGTTTTCCAGAGTTCTTGTTAATTTAGAGCCTTTTATATTGCTAAAATAAAATAAAAATTTTATTATTGTAGATTTTGGCTTAAAAACTTGAAGGTTATTTATCTGCCCAAGAAGAGCCAGTTATCTCTGGATCTCATCAGTCCAAGACCTTTTGTAAAATTTACTGTCTTGGGAAACTGTAAACTTAGTCTCAGAGAGAGCCTAGGAAATTGTAGTATTGTTAGGAAAAGGAATAATAGGAGCTAAAAGTACTGCTCCTTTTGGACCTAGGTTTAATCCTTGGCATCCCATATGGTCCCCGAGCATGCCATGAGATTTCTGAGCACAGAGCCACAAGTAACCCCTGAGTGCATCTGGGTGTGGCCCATTAAACAAAAAACAAGCAAACAAAAAAAAAAGCTCCTTTCGTCATCTGGGAAAATGTCCTCTTTAAGTAAATTATATAGTCAGAAAGAGAAGATTAAGAGATTAAGAACAACTAGAACTGAGTCCTGAGAGATAATAAGGTACTTATCAGGCATATAGTCAATTCAATTTAATTTCTGGCATCCACATGGTCTATTGAGCCCCTCTCAGATTAATTCCAGAAGATAGAGCCAGAAATAATCCCTGATCATTGTCAGTTGTGGCCCCAAAACCAATAATAAAAAGACTGGATGGAATGATAGTACAGTGGCTAGGGCCAACCTTGGTTCAAACCCCATTATTTTATATGGTTCCTCAAACCTGCCAGGGTTTCCTGCTCAGAGCCAGGAAGAGCCCCTTGTCCTTCCAAAAGATACTAACTGGACCCCAGTGGACATGGTTTGAAACCATTCAATTTATTGTCTTATTGTAGCTCCAAGGAAATATTCAAAGTTTCCTTTAAGGCCTTCCAAGGAATTAAGTACTGTAATGGCCCCTAATGTTTTATTTCCACACAGGAAAAGCAGAAGCAGCTCTGGAGCAATAATTGGCTACAGGAAATAATCCAAACAAAGTTGAGAATAAAATATGCGCGGCCAAGCAAGGTGGGGAGATGAGGATAAAGAGAGGGAGACAGGGGAGAAAGGGAGAGGAAAAGAGAGAAGATGGGAGATGAAAAGAGAGAAGATGGGGAGAGGGAGAGAAAGAGAGGGTGATGGAAAAGAGGGAGAAGGAGAGAGGGAGACAGAAAGGAGAGAGGAAGGAGAGGGAGAGAAAAAGAAGGAGACTGGAGAAAGGGAGACAGAGAGGGAGGGAGGGAGAGTAGGGGAGAGGAGAGAGGGAGAGAAAAAGAGAGGGAGAGGAAAAGAGAGGGAGGGATGGAGAGAGAGACAGACAGACAGACAGACAGACAGACAGACAGACAGACAGACAGACAGACAGAGAGCGCTACCTGCCAGACCGTGATTGAGTTCAGAGACCACCACTGGGCAGGGGAATAAGGGCAGAAGCCTTATCCTGATTCATTTCAGCCCAATCCTGATTTATTCCAGCCCAGGTTTTAGGTTGAACCAAGTTGTAAATTGTAAACAAACAGGTAAGTCAACCTAGCTTACTTTTCCTAAATGATTAAAGTCTTAAATCTGTGATATCCTTTCAGGTAGGCACCCAGATCAGTATTGACTCATATATATGAATCAAGTTCTGTATGTCTATGTTACAAACAGCCTACTGTTTCCCTTTTCTACTCATAAGAGAGCAAATTTATATCTCACCTAGAAAGGGAGTTATAGGCAATCTAATTTAACCTTGCCAAATTGACACATCACAAACCCAACAATAAAAGCACTGGTGTTTTTATTTTATATTTTTGAAGTGTGAACAAAGAGATATTTTAGAAATAGCCTAAAGTCAGTGGTGGAGGATCTTGGACCTTTTGATAGTGTTGAAGATGTGTAACTTTGTAGATCATAACGATAACCATTAACACTATTATAATTAAGTTACCCACACTAAAGTAGAAAAAGAAATTATGTGGAATAAGGTAAAACTGAGAAAAATAAAATAAAATATGGAAGCAAAGAACATCCAAGGAAAGACAGATCATAGTATTAAAATATATCAAAATAACTCTAATCTTTTTCCATAATATTTTTATTTAAACACCTTGGTTACAAACATGATTGTGGTTGGGTTTCAGTCATATAAAATGACACCCCCCCCATCACCAGTGTAACATTCCCATCACCAGTGATCCAAATATGCCACCTCCCCTCCCTGCCCCCACCTGTACTGTAGACAGGCTTTCTATTTGCCTCATATATTCTTACTGTTAGGATAGTTCGCAATGTAGTTATTTCTGTAACTAAACTCATCACTCTTTGTGGTGAGGTTCATGAGGTCAGCTGTAACTTCCAGCCCTCTCCTCTTTTGTCTCTGAAAATTGTTAAGACATGTCTTTCATTTTTCTTAAAACCCATAGATGATTGAGACCATTCTCCGTCTTTGTCTTTCTCTGACTTATTTCACTCAGCATAATAGATTTCACGTACATCCATGTATAGGAAAATTTAATAACTTCATCTCTCCTGACAGCTGCATAACATTCCATTGTGTATATGTACCACAGTTTCTTTAGCCATTCGTCTGTTGAAGGATATCTTGGTTGTTTCCAAAGTCTTGCTATGGTAAATAGTGCTGCAATGAACATAGGTGTAAGAAAGGGTTTTTTGTACTGTATTCTTGTGTTCCTAGGGTATATTCTTAGGAGTGGTATAGCTGTATTGTATGGGAGCTCGATTTCCAGTTTTTGGAGGAATCTTCATATTGCTTTCCATAAAGGTTGAACTAGTCGGCATTCCCACCAGCAGTGGATAAGAGTTCCTGTCTCACCACATCCCCACCAATACTGCTTCTTCTCATTCTTTGTGATGTGTGATAATCTCTGTGGTGTGAAGTGGTACTTCAAAGTTGTTTTGACTTGCATCTTCCTGATGATTAGTGATGTGGAACATTTTTCATGTGCCTTTTAGCCATTTATATTTCTTTTCCCCATTTTTTGATGGATTAGATGTTTTTTCTTGTAGAGTTCTGTCAGTGCCCTGTATATTTTGGATATTAGCCCCTTATTTGATGGGTATTGGGTGAAGAGTTTCTCCCACTCAGTAGGTGACTCTTGTATCCTGGCATTATTTACTTCGAGGTGCAGAAGCTTCTCAGCTTAATATATTCCAATCTATTAATCTCTGCTTTCACTTGCTTGGAGAGTGCCATTTCCTCCTTGAAGATGTCTTTAGTCTCAGTGTCATAAAGTGTTATACCTACTTGTTGTTCTATATACCCTATGGTTTCAGGTCTGGTATCAAGGTCTTTAATCCATTTGGATTTTACCTTCATACATGATGTTAGCAGGGGGTCTAAGTTCGCTTTTTTGCAAGTGGCTAACCGGTTGTGCCAACACCACTTGTTGAAGAGGCTTTCTTTGCTCCATTTAGGACTTCTTGCCCCTTTATCAAAGATTAGATTATTGTATGTCTGGGGAACATTCTCTGAGTACTCAAGTCTATTCCACTGATCTGAGGGTCTGTCTTTATTCCAATACCATGCTGTTTTGATAACTATTGCTTTGTAATACAGTTTAAAGTTGGGTAAAGTAATGCCTCCCATATTCTTTTTTCCAATAATTTTTTTGGCTATTCAAGGGTGTTTATTGTTCCAAATGAATTTCAAATGTGCCTGATCCACTTCTTTGAAGAATGTCATGGGTACCTTTAGAGAGATTGCATTAAATCTGTACAATGCTTTGGGGAGTATTGCCATTTTATTGATGTTAATCCTGCCAATCCATGAGCAGGGTATATGTTTTCATTTACATTTTTTCTGTCTTATTTCTTGAAGCAGATTTTTATAGTTTTCTTTGTATAGGTCCTTCACATCTTTAGTTAAGTTAACTCCAAGATATTTGAGTTTGTGTGGCACTAATGTGAATGGGGTTGTTTTCTTAATGTCCATTTTTTCCCTATTATTATTGGTATATAGAAAGGCCATTGATTTTTGTGTTAATTTTGTAGCCTGCCACCTTGCTATATCAGTCTATTGTTTCTAGAAGTTTTTTTGTAGAGTCTTTAGGGTTTTCTAAGTGGAGAATCATGTCATCTGTAAACAGGGAGAGCTTTCTTTCTTTCCTATCTGGATGCCCTTGATATTTTTTTCTTGCCTGATCGCTATAGCAAGGATTTCCAGAGCTATGTTGAATAGGAGTAGTGAGAGAGGACAGCCTTGCCTTGTGCCAGAATTGAGAGGGAAGGCTTTTTATTTTTTCACCATTGAGGATAATATTTGCCACTGGCTTGTGGTAGATGGCTTTAAACTATATTCAGAAAGGTTCCTTCCATTCCCATCTTCTGAGAGTTTTGATCAAGAATGGGTATTGGACCTTATCAAATGCTTTCTCTGCGTCTATTGATATGATCATGTGATTTTTATTTTTCTTGTTGCTGATGTTGTGTATTATGTTGATATATTTATGGATCTTCAACCATCCTTGCATTCCTGGCATGAAACCTACTTGATCATAATGAATTATCTTCTTAATGAGGCATTGAATTCTATTTGCCTGGATTTGGTTGAGGATCTTTGCATCTGTGTTCATCAGGGATATTGGTCTGTAATTTTCTTTTTTGGTAGCATCTCTATCTGGTTTAGGTATCAAGGTGATGTTGGCTTCATAAAAGCTATTTGGAAGTGTTCCAGTTTTTTCAATTTCATGGAAGAGTCTTGCTAGGATTGGTAGTAATTCCTCCTGGAAGGTTTGTAAGAATTTATTAGTAAATCCATCTGGGCCTGGGCTTTTGTTTTGGGCAGACATTTGATTACCGTTTTAATTTCCTCAATAGTGATGGGGTTGTTTAGATATGCTACACCTCTTTATTCAACTGTGGGAGATTATAAGAGTCCAAGAATTTATCCATTTCTTCCAGGTTTTCATTTTTAGTGGCATAGAGTTTCTCAAAGTTGTTTCTGATTACCCTTTGAATCTCTGCAACATTGGTAGTGATCTCCCCTTTTTCATTTCTAATACGAGGTATCAAGTTTTTCTCTCACTCTTTCTTTGTTAGTTTTGCTAATGGTCTATCAATCTTGTTTATCTTTTCAAAGAACCAACTTCTGCTTTTGTTGATCTTTCAGATTGTTTCTTGGGTTTCTACTTCGTTGATTTCTGCTCTCAGCTTTGGTATTTCCTTCTGCCACCCTATTTTTGGGTCCTTTTGTTGAGCACTTTCTAATTCTAAGAACTGCGTCATTAAGCTATTAGGTAGGCCCATTCGTCCTTCCTGATGTGTGCTTGCAAAGCTAAAATTTTCTTCTCAGTACTGCTTTTGCTCTGTCCCATAAGTTCTGATAGTTTGTGTCTTTATTATTATGTTTCCAGGAAAGTTTTGATTTCCTCTTTGATTTCATCTCGGACCCACTGGTTATGCAGTATGAGGCTGTTTAATTTCTGGGTGTTAAAGTTTTTCTTCTGTGTCCCTTTGTAATTCACATATAACTTCAGAGCCTTGTGGTCAGTGAAGGTAGTCTGCAAATTTTCTATCATCTTGATATTATGGAGGTATGTTTTATGTGCCAGCATGTAGTCTATCCTGGAGAATGTCCCATATACATTGGAGAAAATTGTGTATCCAGGCTTCTGGGGATGGAGTATCCTATATATTTACTAGGCCTCTTTCTTCCATTTCTCTTCTCAGGTCTAGTATATTCTTGTTGGGTTTCAGTCTGGTTGACCTATCCAGTGTTGACAAAGCCGTGTTGAGGTTCCCCACAATTATTGTGTTGTTATTGATAATATTTTTCAGATTTGTCAACAATTGTATTAAATATTTTGCTGGCCCTCATTTGGTGCATATATGTTTAGGAGAGGGATTTCTTCCTGCTGTACATACCCCTTGATTAATACAAAATGTTCATCTTTGTCGCTTACAACTTTCCTGAGTATAAAGTTTGCATCATCTGATATTAATATGGCCACTCCAGCTTTTTTATGGGTGTTGGTTGCTTGAATAATTTTTCTCCAGTCTTTGATTTTCAGTCTATGTTTGTTCTGACTATTCAGATGTGTTTTTTGTATGTAGCAGAAGGTTGGATTGAGTTTTTGATCCATTTAGCCTCTCTATGTCTAAAATGGTACATTTAGTCCATTGACATTGAAAAAAAGAATTGTCCTGGGATTTAATGCCATCTTTATATCAAATTTTGGTGTGTCTTTTGGTCAGTCTTGTCTTAAAGTAGGTTTTCCAGGTTTTCTCTTAAGACTGGTTTTGAATCTGTAAAACCATGTATTCTTCCGTCAAACCTGAAAGTGAGTTTTGCTGGGTACAGTATTCTAGGCGAAGCATTTATTTCATTGAGTTTTGTCACTATGTCCCACCACTGCTTTCTGGCCTTGAGAGTTTCTGGTGACAGGTCTGCTGTAAATCTCAAGGATGTTCCCTTGAATGTAATTTCCCTTTTTGATCTTGCTGCTTTCAGAATTCTGTCTCTATCTGTGGGATTTGTCATTGTGACTAGCATGTGTCTTGGGGTACTTTTTCTGGGGTTTCTATTATTTGGTACTCTTTAGGCATGCAGGATTTGATTGCATATATTCTTTAGCTCTGGAAATTTCTCTTTAGTGATATTTTTGACCGTTGATTCTTCCTGGAAATTTTCTTCCTGGGTCTCTGGGACTCCAGTGATTCTTAAGTTGTTCCTTTTGAGCTTATCATAGACTTCTATTTTCATCTGTTCCCATTCTTTGACTAATTTTTCCATTGTCTGTTCATTTGCTTTAAGTTTTTTTTTCCCAATCTCTCCTGTTGTATGGAGTTGTTATTTACCTTATCTTCCACAGCACCAGTTCTATTCTCAGGTTTGGTTACCATCTTGGAGAGCTTATCCATTTTGTCATTCAATTCATTTACTGAGTTTTTCAGGCCTGTTATTTGACCTGTTATTTCAGTTTGGAGTTTTGTTATTTCTGTCTTCATATTTTCTTGGTTCTTATTAGTGTTCTGTTCAACTCGATCCATGGTATCTTTGAGTTCTTTGAGCATCTTCCATATTTCTTGTCTAAATTCCTTATCTGAGAGATTGATTAGGTGGTTGGCTGTTTTCTGGTCATCAGATGTATCATCTTCATTTTCTATGTCTGATGCTGGCCTGCATTGTTTTACCATTGTCACACTTGTATTGTGGTTTTTTTCTACGTGTTCTGGTGGCATTCATTGGCTAAATGATGTGCGCGGCCACACTCCTCTGGCTCAGCTCTTTCTGGGTGGGTTGACTCGCCTCCATGAAAGGGGAGCCTTCTATGGATGAAGCCTCACACAGATCAAATCTTAGGCTGGAGCACGCAGCAGAGAAGATAGTCCAGAGAGTAATGCTGGGCTTCCGTGATCCAGCACAGTACCTAGTGTGATTTTTTCTTTTTCTTGCAGTGGCGTTTTTTCATTAGAAAGAATGCCCGGCCGCGAAGCGGAGCGGCGTGCTCTTCTGGAGCCTCTGGGAGAGCTATTTTTCTGGGCCCTTTTCGGCCTAATCCCAAGAGGTTCAGGGGACAGGGAAGTGGAAAAACATGCACAAGCAACACTCACAGTTTCTCACAGTCGGGAGCCACTGGGCAAGTGTAGATTTTCCAATAACTCAAATCTTAAATAGATAAACAGGTGTGTATCCTTATGTATTTGTGACAGATGATCTTCAGTCCTTAGCGTATCAAGGGTCTCCTCCATCTCTGGGGAAGATGAGGTTGAGTGCCATTGAAGCTTGCCAGTGCCATTGTACTGGCTGGTCAGAAGATAAGGTCCAGTTCAACTGTGTGGGAATCTTGCCAATGTGTTGCAGGTGGTTGTCAATGTATTCATAATAACTATAAAATATATGGTGAGGCATATGAATAATGTATACAAATGCTCCGCTGAGTATGATCTGACCTATCATGCATGTATATTATTCAGAAAACTGCATCTATTTTGATCATGGCACATTTGTCTTGATTTTTCTGCCAAGACAACGAGTGACTGTTTTTCTCCTGCTATTGTTACCAGTTGCAAAACTGACCTGGTGCTGAAACTCAAATCTAAAGACCAAAACTGAAGTTCAAGCGATTCATTGTTAGACCACACCTTATTTTATTCTAATACTAAGATGTCAAGCCTAGTTTCCTCTGCCCCTCAACCAAGGCTTTTGAAGTATAAAATAACACTTATACTGTATTAGTTCCATTTTAGGTACTTTTGTCTGTTACTGGACCCTCCTCCAGGGGGTGAACTATGGGGGAATTAAATTGGTTGGTTTTTAGTGGGTTCACCACCTGAAAAAAATAAAACAAAGTATGTTGTGGGATAAAATATAAACTGATGAATTAGGGGTAGAAAAACCAGTTTTGAATATCTATCATAAACCAAACATGAGATTCTATGAATCTGAAACATGTTAAATATAAAAATGGATATATTGTCAAGAGTCATTGGACAGTGGGTAGGGCACTTGCTTTGCAGGTGATCAACATAGGTTCAATCTCCAGAACTGCTTATGGACCACTGAGCCCCAATATCAGTGACCCCTTAGCGCAAAGTGAGAAGTTATCTGTGAGTACTGTTAGATGTGGACCAAACTCTCAAATACGTAAATAAAATGATATGTATGTAATTTGATGGTGGCATATATGTCACTATTACTGTATGAGACATTATTTTCACATTTTATTATATTTTAGACATTGTGAGGACCTTGTCAACAGAAACTAATTTTACCCCACTTTGCAGAAAAGGAAATATAATCATAGAGCAGTGGTTAATAAACTGATAGAATTTTAGTGTGGGACACAAATTTAAACTAGAAATTATAGGGTTTGTGTCTATTTTCCTATACAATGGAAACATGAAGTCTTCTGGGAAAGGAGCCACAGGCATAACTAGATACCTGAAATGATAAACTGAAGAAGCTTGAAAATAATATTTAAAATTAAATGACTGAGAGAATGTGTCTTTGAAAAGCGTAAATAGAAATTTCTTAAAGAGTCTGTTTTAAATGCTATACGTGGGGCTTTTTCCTGATTCCAGGTGACAATTAAAGAAGAGCAAAGCAGAAAAAAATAAATAAGGAATAAGGAGGATGTAGCTTATCTTAACACACCATCACCATTGAAGAAAATAAAATGGTAATCAAATGTGTGTCCAAAAACAAAAGCCCAGGCCTAGATGAATTCACTAATGAATTCTTTCAAACCTTTCAAGAGGAACTACTACCAATCCCAGCCAGGCTGTTCCATGAAATTGAAAAAATGGGAACATTTCCAAATATCTTTTATGAAGCCAACATCACCTTGATACCAAAACCAGACAGAGATGCTACCAAAAAAGAAAATTACAGACCAATATCCCTGATGAACACAGATGCAAATCTCCTCAATAAAATCCTGGCAAATAGGATCCAATGCCTCATCAAGAAGATCAGTCACTATGACCAAGGGGGTTTACTGTATCTCTGGCTTCCTCCTACATTCTCTTATAAATTGAGACTCTCACCCCTTCCCTCCCCAACAGTCCCCTTGTCTTGATCCTCCCAGAGGACCTCAACTTTCTCATCCAGCCTATCTCAGATCCCTTCATGTCACCCTGTAAATCTAGCAACATAATACACAACATCAACAACAAGAAAAATAAAAAACACATGATAATATCAGTATATGCAGAGAAAGCATTAAAAAAGGTCCAATACCCATTCTTGATAAAAAAGCTCTCAGCAAGATGGTAGTGAAAGGAACCTTTCTCAATATAGTTAAGGCCATGGCAAATATTATCCTCAAAGGAGAAAAACTAAAAGCCTTTCCTCTGAATTTTGGTACAGAACAAAGCTGTCCTCTCTTACCACTACTATTCAACATAGTTCTGGAAGTCCTTGCTATATCAATTAGACAATCAAAAGATATCAAGGGCATCCAGATAAAAAAGGAAGAAGTCAATCTCTCCCTGTTTGCAGATGACATGATACTCTACTTAGAAAACCTAAATATTCTACCAAAAAGTTTCTAAAAACAATAGATTCATACAGCAATGTAGCAGGCTACAAAAGTCACACAATAAAATCAATGGCCTTTTTATACACCAATAATGATAGGGAAGAAACGGATATTAATGGAAAAAAACCTGTAATCATGGTGCTTAAATAAAAGAGTAAAAAAAGAAGAAAAAAAGAACCTCATTCACAATAGTGCCACACAAACTCAAATATCTTGGAGTCAACTTGACTAAAAGTCAAGGACCTATGAAGGACCTATACAAAGAAAATTATAAAATCCTGCTCCAAGAAATAAGAGAGGACACACAGAAATGGAAACACATACCCTCCTTATGGTTGGCAGGATTATCATCATTAAAATGGCAATACTCCCCAAAGCATTGTACAAATTTAATGTGATCCCTCTAAAGATACCCATGACATTCTTCAAAGAAGTGGATTAAACACTTCTGAAATTCATTTGGAACAATAAACAGCCTCGAAAAGCTAAAGAAATCCATGAGAAAAGGAATATGGGAGGCATTATTTTCCCCCAATTTAAACTGTATTACACATCAATAGTTATCAAAACAGCATGGTATTGGAATAAAGACAGACCCTCAGATCAGTGGAATAGACTTGAGTACTTAGAGAATATTCCCCAGGCATGCAATTACCTAACTTTTGATAAAGGAGCAAGAAATCCTAAATGGAGCAAGGAAAGCCTTTTCAACAAGTGGTGTTAGCACAACTGGTTAGCCACTTGCAAAACAGTGAAATCAGACCCCCAAATAACAACATGTAAGAAGGTAAAATCCAAATTATACATATATATATTGATATTGATATCAGGCCTGAAGCCATAAAGTATATGGAACAGCACACAAGTAAAAAAAAATTCATGACATTGAGACTAAAAGCATCTTTATGGAGGAAACGCACTCTCCAAACAAGTGGAAGCAGAGATAAACATATGGGAATATATTAAGCTGATAAACTTCTGCACCTTAAAGGAAAATAGTGCTAGATACAAGAGCCACCCACTGAGTGGGAGAAACTATTCACCCAATACCCATCAGATAAGGAGCTAATTTCCAAAATATACAAGGCACCAACGAAATTTTACAAGAAAAAAACATCTAATCCCATCAAAAGTGGAGAGAAGAAATGAACAATTTCTCAAAGAATGAATACAAATGGCCAAAAAGCACATGAAAAAAATGCTCCTCATCACTAATTATCAGGGAGATGCAAATCAGAACAACTATGAGGTACCATCTCATGCCACAGAGATTGGCGCACATCACAAAGAATCAGAACAAGCAGTGCTGGAGGGGATGTGGAGAGAAAGGAACTCTCATACACTGCTGGTGGGAATGCCATCTAGTCCAGCTTTTATGGAAAGTGATATGGAGATTCCTCCAAAAACTGGAAATTGAGCTCCCGTACGATCCAGCTATAACACTCCTAGGGATATACCCTAAGAACAGAAAAATACAATACAAAAATCCCTTCCTCACACCTATATTCATTGCAGCACTATTTACAATAGCCAGACTCTGGAAACAACCAAGATGCCCTTCAGCAGATAAATGGCTAAAAATAACTGTGGTACATATACACAAAGGAATATTATGCATTCGTCTGAAGAGATAAAGTCATGATATTTTTCTATACATGAATGTACATGGAATCTATTATGCTGAGTGAAATAAGCCAGAGAGAGAGATAGATAAAGAATAGTGTTCTTCATCTATGGGTTTTAAGAAAAATAAAACATTTTTGCAATAATTCTCAGAGGCAATAGAAAGAGGGCTGGAAGTTCCAGCTCACGACATGAAGCTCACCACAAAGTTTGATGAGTGCAGTTAGAGAAATAACTACTTTGAGAAGTATCATAACAATGTAAAAGAATGAGGGAAGTAGAAAGCCTGTCTAGAGTACAGATGGGGGTGGGGTGAGGGGGAGGGAGATTTGGGACATTGGTGATGGGAATGTTGCACAGGTGAAGTGGGGGTGTTCTTTACATGACTGAAACCCAACTACAATCATATTTGTAATCAAGGTATTTAAATAAAGATATTAAAGTAATATTCAGAAAATAGTAAGAAAAAGAAATGTCTTCAAGAATATTTTAGATGTGTTTGGTTTTAGATATTTGCTAATACCCAGTTTATCAAGGCAGCAACTACAAAATAAATTTAAGTAAATAAAAATAATAAGTAATGATAAATAATAAGTAAATAGTAATATTAAATGTATAATAATAACTAAATAAATAATAAGTAAATAAAATATGTAAAGTTAAAACTATTATAAACTAAAAATAAATTACAGATAAATTCTGGAATTGAACCCTAAAGAAGTAGGGGATCAAGACATATCATCAGTTAAATCCTAAAGGAAAAAAATTGAGGAATAAATTGGAGAGGAGTTCATACAGCATTTGAATCCTTAAAAAACAACAATGGGATAAAAAATACCAAAGTTATAGAATCCAGGTATAAAACATTGTAAAAACATATTTTGTTGATCAAAGACCAGTTTTAAAGAGAGAGAATGAGCAAAGGTAATGCTACAGGTATCACTGGTGAGCTCTGATGGGATTGATACTGAAGAGCTATGGGGCATAAATCTGGTTAAAAACAATTTTAGAGGAGAATGGGAGAAGGGTTCTGATGATTAAAGGTAGATAAATGGTTTAGAACTCTTTATTTATAATTATAGCTAAGACAATGTCTGTCAAGCTTGTTTTATTTAATTTGCATTAATATAATTTCTAATATTGTTTCCTAAGTAGCTGGTTATTGAATAAGCTCAGAAAGACCCTAAACTTTAAGGGGAATAACATATATAAGAGGCATTAAGAAATATATAATTGCTTAACAAAACAAATATTCAAAAGTACCATGCAGATGACTTATTGAATATAAAGGTAAATATTAATTATAGACCAATCATAATTTCTACATCAAATATCAAAATAGGACACACTATTTTTTAAAAATAAAGCATTTAAATATTTAAGGGTGCAAACTTAAATAATGAGGCCTGCTATAACTGTCATCAAAGATACTATAACCAGTGGTAACCAGGTAAGTTGTGTGATTATTGCTATTGTACCTTCAATATGTTTGTGTTACTGTGCTTCACTATTAATTTCACTATTTGATTCAAGCAAAAGTTTCTTCTTCACTTAAATATCTAATGAGTATTTACTCAATTGAATTGTGCACCACTAATAATATATTTGTAAAGGCTAATGCTTCAGATATAAAATTAGAGCACCTCAACTATATTTTTCTGGAGACACTTATTCTATGGAATGATTATAGAATCATCAGCTGCGGTATGAGAAAATGTGAGCTCAAATCCCATCTTGCTTTGCTTATATATACAAACTCAGAAAAAATTATTTAATTTTAATCTGACCTAGTTTCCTCTTAATAAAGAGTTCAAGATAAACCTTTTAGTGTTAATATTATTTTCCCAATTTTTCTGAAACTATAGCTGTTAAACATCCTATATGCACCAACCCATGTTTCTTTTTCTGTCCTTCTCTTTATTTTCTTTCCTATTACTTTTCCTTTCTTGATTTCTTCTCCCCATTCTTCCCTTCTCTGCCTCCTCTCCAATATCTCCTCTCTTCTTATGTATATGTCTTTCTCAGAAATAGGTTCTCTCTCACCCCAGAGAAATTCCCTAGGCCCTACCCCTCCTTTCTCATCTTTTACAAGGGAAATTAGTTTCAGATTTGATTAGAGGAGTAAGAATACTTAAGCACTGCTTAAAGGAATAATTCAGAGAAAAGGACTTTTAACAGGTTTCTGTTATGGCAAATATAACCAACAGAGAAGAAAATGTATACCAAACATGCCTTAATTTGGATTAATATTGTTGATTTTTCTTGTTTTGTTACTTAAATCCTGTATTGTACTGAAATTCAAATTGTTCTCCTGTACACTCTACAAAAGGTGAATCACTAGGAAGATAAGCTACCTCAGATTTTAAATATTTGAGTATTGTTAATAAATTATCGGTCTTTCTTTGGTCAATATAATTGTTTACATTGTTTATAATTTAAGTAAACATAAATATATTGAATATAACATTTTACTGTGCATAAATATACATATTATATATTTTAATTATGTATTATAATTATAATAGCATTAGCTAATATAGAACTGTCAATGATACAAAGATAAGTGTAGAGATGAATTTTGATTATATTCTTTTGATTGAAATAAAATACCAATATAAATACATTGAGTAAATATAAAGCATCAAATTGAAATTTCTTATGTACATTTGGCAAAGTGTAAACACAGAATGTTGTTGTTTTTCATGTTTCTCATAAAATGCTGAATCAAGTTTCGTACCAGAGGCAAAATGCCAGGTTATCAGCTTTGATAAGCTTAGTTGAAGTAAAACTTGCCTTCCAAAATGGAAAGGGCAAGGAGCCCAGAAAAATCCCATCCTTAAAACACATGAGCACTTTAAGCACCTGAAACTGGTCTTGCAGCAAACTTAGAGGGATTATTTTATTATATAAATACTTCCTAACTCTGATAATCATACTTTAGACTTATTAAATACTAGATATTCTGTATGAAACCTCCTAGCCTACACTAAGAAAAAATTCAACCCTTCGAAATTTATTTTTTAATAAAAATTAAGATTTTAACTCATAACTTTCTTTAAATTATACCTTGATTCTACTAAGTATTTTATATTTAAAAACATCTAAAAGCAAATAGTGAGACATCCTAAAGGATAAGGAGATATCACACAATATGTAACTTTTGATGACTTATATTAATATGAAAAGAAAATATGGCATAGAACAATAGAAAAAAACAAACTAAGTTGTCTTGAGGGTTGGAGCGGTGGTGCATAGAGATAGGGCACTTGCCTTACCAGTGTTAACGTAGGACAGACTGAGGTTGGATTCACCGTCATCCCATAAGGTCCCCCAAGCCAGGAGCATTTCTGAGCACAGATTCAGGAGTAACCCTGAGAGTCACTGGGTGAGGCAAAAAAGTATTAATTTGATCCATTTTTATTTAACTAAAAATATTCAACTTTTAATTTAAAGAAATTTCAAAAATATCAACAATATGGCATATAAGGGCTGGAGCAATAGCACAACTGGTAGGGAATGTTCCTTTCATACAGCTGACCTGGATTCAATCCCCAGCATCCCATATAGTCCCCCAAGGCTATAAGGAGTGAATTTTTTTTTTTTTGGTTTTTGGGTCACACCCAGCAGTGCTCAGGGGTTACTCCTGGCTCTAAGCTCAGAAATTGCTCCTGGCAGGCTCGGGGGACCATATGGGATGCCGGGATTTGAACCACCATTCTTCTGCATCTAAGGCAAACACCTTGTCACTGTGCTATCTCTGACCCCTAAGGAGTGATTTTTTGAGTGCAGAGACAAGTTACTCTTGTAACTCTTGTAATGGCACCTGAGTGCCATGAAGTGTGGCACCCTTCAAAAATCACTGTGCAATATTAGGTAATTCAACCAGAGTCAACCACCCCAAAATAATAATTGAATATTGAGAATTCAATCAGTATAGCTAATGAACACTAGCAAATAATCAGAAGTTATTATACTCTGAGAAAAGAAAAATAATATTAATCATGCAATTTAGAAAGTACCAATTCTCTAATAAGCACATTTTCTCATTTCTTCGCTTGCTTTCACTGAAGCTTTTCACTATAATTGAACTCTTGAAATAAGTAGCAGGAGAAGACACCTTTATTGACAGATCATAATCAACAATGGAATTTCCTGGGTACAAAGTGTATTTGTCTCAATCACATAATTGATAAAAAAAAAAAGCTGCAGTTTGTCTCTAATCTAGCATTAGTACAAAATATAACCCTTTTTTAAATGGAGGACTGGCAAAAATAGAAGTAGAAAAGTCTAGTCAAATAAAACTCACATACTATGATTGAAATGAAATGCTAAAAAAGTGGAGCGGTGCAGAGCAATAGTTGCATCAGGTAAGGCACTTGCTTTGCATACATAGACCCAGGTTCTATCTTGACACCCAATATGGTCTCTCCTGAGCTCCAACAGTAATGATCACCGAGTGCAGAGTCAGAAGTAAGAAGTAAGCCCTGAATGTCTCGAGGTGTAGCACAAAAACAAGAAGAAGAAAAAAAAGACAAAAAATGGAGTTATCCATCTACTGACTGTACATTATCTAAACTTACTGATAATTAATGTTCATAAAAATAACATAATATGCCACTGCATATGCTGGCAATAAAATAAAATCAGGCTTCCCTGGAATCAATCTTTCATCAGAAAATTAAGGAGACTGGCATCTTAAAGCAACCTCACCAGTAATATGTACAGTTAATAATTTATAATAGACCTTTAACAAAACAAAAACAAAATCCCACCAATTTAGTTCAATTGCCAATGTACCTCCTCAGGCATAAATTTGGGTAGTTTGATAAATTATTAGTACTTAGCTGGATGATGCTGTTAAGTAATACATGATTATTTCTCATTCTAACCACAGTCATCATCAGCAAGTGGAATGTCTAGAACATGCTTCCTGTCTTTACACCTAAACTGAAGCTAGGTTAAATCAAGTAAGGAAAGTATAGTGGATTACTATATGAGAATTAATGTACTGATAGAAGACAATAACAGATACTAAATTTAAAATAGTACAAATTCCAAATAAATTTTCTAGATCTAATCTCAGAAACATATATATACATATATATATATATTAATAATAGAATTTAAATAATCATGTAAGTTATTAACTGAATATCAGGCCCAGAGAGATAACACAGCAGCATTTGCCTTGCAAGCAGCCTATCCAGGACCAAAGGTGGTTGGTTCAAATCCCGGTGTCCCATATGGTCCCCCGTGCCTGCCAGGAGCTATTTCTGAGCAGACAGCCAGGAGTAACTCCTGAGCACTGCTGGGTGTGGCCCAAAAACAAACAAATAAAAAGTTATTAACTGAATATCACCTAGGTGTCAGAAAAAAGTACAAAGTGCTTAGAAATAAACTAACAGTAGGAATACTTTTGATCTTCAAAGAAGGTTAAAAGAAAGGGAAGTATATTTCACTGGTATGTGTCAAGTTCTTTCTATATTTATCATAACACTAAAATGAAATTGCACTATTTTTCCCAATTTAGTAATAAAATAACAAAATTTAAGAAAAAAAGTGCTTTAATTATGCATCAAAATCAGTATTTGAATCAAGATTGGGCAACTGAAAATTCCCTGTTTTTTCTACTTTTCTGATTACAATTTAGGGAGATAAAGTAGACAACTCTTGAAATAAAATAAATGCTTAAGAAATACACAGAAAAGTGTTCAAGGTAAAATACTGGAAAAAGAAGAAGGTAGATTCAAACAGGATTGCAAGAAAGTAAAAGATTCAGTAATTCTTTTCTGAGATGATAGATAGAAGAAAATTTAGGCAAAACACTTCATGACATTGAGACTAAAGGCATCTTCAAAAAGGAAACACCACGTTCTAAACAAGGAAAGCAGAGACAAACAAATGGGATTGATATTAAATATTAAACTGAGAAGCTTTTGCACCTCAAAGGAAACAGTAAGTAGAATACCAAGGCCACCCACAAAATGGAAGGATCTGTTCACCCAAAACCCAGCAGATAAGGGGATAATATCTAAGGTATTCAAAGTATTGACAAAACTTAACAAGAAATAACATGTAACCCCATCAAAAAATGGGAAAAAGAAATAAACAGACATTTCCCCAAAGAAGAAATATATATGGCCATAGGCACATGAAAAAAATCCTTCATGTCACTAATCATCAGGGAGATGCAATTCAAAACAGTGAAATATCATCTAATGCCACAGAGATTGACACACATCACATAAACAAGAACAACCAGTATTGTGGATGTGAGGAGAATGGAACTCTCATTCACTGCTGGTGGAAATGTCATCTAGTCTACTCTTTCTGGAAAACAATATTGCTATTTCTCAAAAAAATAGAAATTAAATTTCTATATGATCCAGCAATACCACTCCTAGGAATATACCCTAGGAACCCAGAAACACCATACAGAAAACCCTCTGCATTCTTCAATTCATTGCAGCACTATTTACAATAGTCAGAATCTGGAAACAACCGAAGTGCCCAAGAACAGATGAGTGGCTAAAGAAACTGTGCTATGTCTACACAATATATTATTATGTAGCTGTTGGGATAAATGAAGTTATTTGCTTATTGGATATGAAGATTAATATGCTGAATAAAATGAGTCAGAGGGAGTGGGATTACATCAAATAATCTCACTCATCTGCAGGATTTATGAACAATAAAAGACAGTGTGGTAATAATACCCAGAGACAGTAGATATGACTGCCTGAAGGTCCAGCCCATGATGAAGTCTACCACAAAGAATGGTGAGTACAGATAGATAAATAAATATACTAACAACTATCATGACAGTGGTAGTGAGTGAGAGAAATAGAATGACTGTCTCTAAGACAGGCAGGAGATCAGGTATGAGGGAAATGGAGGACACTGGTGGCAGGAATGTTGCACTGGTGAGTAGGGGGTGTACATGTTATGACTGAAATCCAACTACAAATATGTTTATAGCCACACTATCTAAATAAAGGAATTACGTTTAAAAATTAAAAAAAGGAACAGGCTACTTCTTCATCAGGAAGATGGTCTTTCAACTGCAAAGTTCCTGTAATATGTCAACTAAGGACACAAACAAACAAAAAACAAGAAAGCAGTACCCAGTCACTACAGCTACTTAAGGTTAAGACCCTATTAGACTATCTATAATCCCCCAAAACACTAGAAACCTTCAACTATTTCTTTGTCCATGATGCTTTTATAGAAGCACCTCACATTATACCCAATGAATTCCTAGCATAAAATTCATTGGGCTTGAGGAAGAAAAATGTATAGTTACTTGCCCATTGAATTATTTATTCACTAAAGGTTTATGAATTCCTGCATATGTATTAGAATATAAATATCTAGAAGCAAAAACCAGAAAATACTAACCTGTTTAAAATGTAGTTAAGTATATAAAAACATTTTAAATTAATGGATTAAAATAAAATATTTGCCACCTTGAAAAGAAGCACAATAGATAAGAAAAATAGGAGAGAGGACTAATGAAGGATTTCTGAGAAATGAGACCCAACTCTCAGTCTTGTAAACTGAGTAGTTGTTGATAAAAGAGAAATAAACTTCTTGGTATGTTTTGTAGTGTTGGATAATGCCATTAAAATCTTGGCAGCACTGAGTAAATTGTTAATTGTGTCATGAAAAAAAGGATTAAGGGCCGGGTAGGTGGCGCTGGAGGTAAGGTGTCTGCCTTGCAAGCGCTAGCCAAGGAAGGACCGCGGTTCGATCCCCCGGCGTCCCATATGGTCCCCCCAAGCCAGGGGCGATTTCTGAGCACATAGCCAGGAGTAACCCCTGAGCGTCAAACGGGTGTGGCCCAAAAACCAAAAAAAAAAAAAAAAGAAGAAAAAAAGGATTAAATACATGAGTCCTGCACAATGACATACAATATTAGTTCTGTATTATAATCCATATCTTCTCTATGAAACAGCCAGGAGAAATTTGACAGTGATGTGTTCTTTGGAAGATAAGTATTTATTTACTAACACCTATTACCTTATATACTCTAGAAAATAGGGGGAAATATAGTTCACTGGCAGAAAAAAGAAGAAATAATCCTGACTTTATTGACAGTAAAAAATGAGAATCCTACTTTAATGTGATAGACATAAAGTTGTAAACACTCAATAATAACATTTTTCCAGCAAGTGGATATTTACTCTAATATCCACAATTCTCTCATTTTCTTCCTCTCCCGTCTTATCTATTTTCCCTGCTTCCTTCCAACTCCACTTTTGAGGTAACTCTTATCCTCTAATATATACATATGATGACATAGATTATACATATGTAAATATTAACATATAGCATATGAAATATTTGTTATAATTGTATATTCTGAAGACATCCAACACTCAACTCACATATGCAATTACATCTTTCCTTCTCCACATTTATTGAATAATTTTAATAAATAAAATGAAAAGTTCTGTTCTATCTCTGGCTTGGATCAAAACCAGAAATACCATTGATTTTATCTTTTCTAATTTCATAATGACAGATGTTAAACTTTAACTCAATAGCTAAATGACCCTCTTCTGTAAAAGGATATATGCTTTTAAAAGCCACATTTTTTAAGATTCATTAGTAAAATTACAAAACACATTTGTGAAACCGTGTTTCAGGACTTTTATTTATATTAATAACTTTATTACAGCATTATTAGGAAGTTACTATAATCATCCCCATTTTACAAATATGGATATAAACTTCAAACATGTTAAGTAATTTACTAATCATATAACAGCACTAAAAGGTAAAAAATTATGATCAGAAAAAGATTGCACTTACTTTCAAGCACTTAGTTTACTTAATGGATGTCAAAAGACCTTGTCCTACAACGGGTTAAAAATGTGAATCCAATTTCCACCACTTCCAGAGAGAGAGCAAGGACTGGCCATGGAGAGAAGTCAGCAGCTGACTTATTCCAGGTAGTCACATAGACACTAGGATATAAATATTTCATATGCTATATGTTAATATTTACATATGTATAATCTATGTCATCATATGTATATATATTAGAGAGTAAGAGTTACCTCAAAAGTGGAGTTGGAAGGAAGCAGGGAAAATAGATAAGACGGGAGAGGAAGAAAATGAGAGAATTGTGGATGTTAGAGTAAATATCCACTTGCTGGAAAAATGTTATTATTGAGTGTTTACAACTTTATGTCTATCACATTAAAGTAGGATTCTCATTTTTTACTGTCAATGAAGTCAGGATTATTTCTTCTTTTTTCTGCCAGTGAACTATATTCCCCCCTATTTTCTAGAGTATATAAGGTAATTCCTTCAACATATGGGGAGAAGAAATGAACAGACACTTTTACAAAAAATAAATACAAATGGCCAAAAGGCACATGAAAAATAATATACAGGGCACTGACAGAACTTTACAAGAATAAAACATCTAATCCCATCAAAAAATGGGGAGAAGAAATGAACAGACACTTTGATAAAAAAGAAATACAAATGGCCAAAAGGCACATGAAAAAATGCTCCTCGTCACTAATCATCAGGGAGATGCAAATCAAAACAATGATGAGATACCACCTCACACCGCAGAGATTGGCGCACATCACAAAGAATGAAAATAATCAGTGCTGGCGGGGATGTGGAGAGAAAGGAACTCTTATCCACTGCTGGTGGGAATGGCGTCTAGTACAGCCTCTATGGAAAGCAATATGGAGGTTCCTTCAAAATCTGGAAATTGAGCTCCCATTCGACACAGCTATTCCACTCCTAGGGATATACCCTAAGAGCACAAGAATACAATACAAAAATCCCTTCCTCACACCTATATTTATTGCAGCACTATTCACAATAGCCAGGCTCTGGAAACAACCAAGATGCCCTTCAACAGACGAATGGCTAAAGAAACTGTAGTACATATACACAATGGAATATTATGCAGCCGTCAGGAGAGATTAAGTCATGAAATTTTCCTATACATGGATGTACATGGAATCTATCATGCTGAGTGAAATAAGTCAAGAGAGAGAGAGACACACACACAGAATAGTCTCACTAATCTATGGGTTTTAAGAAAAATAAAAGTCATTTTTGTAACAATCCTCAGAGACAATGAGAGGAGGGCTGGAACACCAGCTCACTCCATGAAGCTCACCACAAAGAGTGGTGAGTACAGCTATAGAAATAACTACACAGAAAACTACCATAATCAAGTAAATGAATGAGGGAACTGGAAAGCCTGTCTGGAGTACAGGTGGGGGTAGGGTGGGATGAAAGGAGATTTGGGACATTGGTGGTGGGAATGTTGCACTAGTGAAGGGGGGGGTGTTCTTTACATGACTGAAACCTAATCACAATCATTTATGTAATCAAGATATTCAAATAAAGAGAAAAAATAAAAAAAAAGATTAAACGCAAAAAAAAAATAAAAAGAAAAATAAACTACATAACTAATCATTAGGGAGATGCAAATAAAAGCAACTCTGAGGTACCATCTCATACCACAGAGATTGGTACACATCACAAAGAATGAGAACAAGCAGTGCTGGTGGGAATGAGGGGAGAAAGGAACTCTTATCTACTGCTGGTGGGATTGCTGTCTAGTTCAACATTTATGGAAAGCGATAAGGAGATTCCCACAATAACTGGAAACTGAGCTTGCATACGATCCAGATATACCAATCCTAGGGATATACCCTAAGAACACAAAAATACAATGCAAAATTTCTTCCTCACACCTATATTCATTGCAGCACTATTTATAATAGCTAGATTCTGGAAACAACAAAGAAGCCCTTCAACAGATAAATGACTAAAGAAATGGAATATTATGCAGTCGTCAGGAGAGAAATTTTTTTCTATACATGGATGTACATGCAATCTATTACGCAGAGCAAAATAAGCTAGAGGGAGAGAGATAGATGCAGAATAGTCTCACTCATTTCTGGGTTTTAAGAAAAATAAAAGACAATTTTGCAATAATTCTCAGAGACAAAAGAGAGGAGGGCTGGAAGGTGAAACTCATCACAAATAGTGGTGAGTGTAGTTAGAGAAATAACTACACTGAGAACTATTATAACAATGTGAATGAATGAGGGAAGTAGAAAGCCTGTCTAGATTACAGGCTGGGGTAGGGTGGGGAGGAGGGACATTTGGGACATAGGTGATGGAAATGTTGCACTGGTGAAGGGGGTGCTCTTTACTAGACTGAAACCTAACTACAATAATATTTGTAATCAAGGTGTTTAAATAAAGATATTAATAAAAATGATACTGCCCTGGATATCTTAAGAAATTGAAAATTTTATTTCAATGACCAATAAGCAAAGCAGGCAGGAGGATGGAAATAATAAAACTTAAAGAAAAATTAATTAGCTGGAAACGCAGAAACAATTCAAAAGATCAATGAAAAATAGAGCTGGTTCATTAAAAAATAAACAAAATCAATAAACCTATGACAAGACTCACAAATCAAGAGAGAGCAAAACCTAATTAAAAGTATCAGAAATGAAAGGGGAGATATCACAACTGACACTACAGAAATTCAAAGAATAATCAAAGACTATTGAGAATCTTTATGCCATGAAACAAGATAATCTAAAATAAATGAACAAATTCTTGGACTCTTATTACTTCTCAAGGCTTAAACAAGATGACTTGGAATACCTGAACTAGCATATCACTGAGGAAATTAAAATGGTCACCAAATGTCTCCCCCAAAATAAAATTCTAGGTCAGGTGTATTCAATTTTGAATTATTTCTGGCTTTCAAGAAAACCTAGTGCCAATTATTTTCAATCCTTTTCAGGAAATTGAAGAAACAAAAATATACCCTACCTATGAATCTAATGTGTGATACCAAAATCAAAAGACAACACAAAAGAAGTGAATTACTAGCCAATATCCTTGATGAACACAGATACAAAAATCCTCAATGACATACTAGCAAATAGAATCGAACAATTCTTAAAAAATAACTTTTACCAATACCAAGAGGAATTCATCCCAGGGATACAAAGATAGTTTAGCATACACAGCTCAATCAACACTCTATATGATATAAATAAAAGAAAAATTAAAATCATATGATCTTATCAATAGAAGCAGAGAAAGCATTTACAAGGTCCAGTACCCATTCATGTTTAAAGCTCTCAACAAGATGGAAATTGAAGGAACTTTCACCAATATAATCAAAGCCATTTTACACAAGCCCACAATACACATATTCAATGGGAAAATGAAAAAATCTTTCCTCTAAGATCTGGCACAAGACAAAGTTGTTCACTCTCTCCATTTCTAGTCAATGAATCACAGAAAATACTTACCATAGCAATTAAGCTAGAAAAATATGTCATGGGGATCTAGATATAAAAGGAAGAATTCAGGCTCTATTTTTTGGAAATAACATGGTTCTATTTGAGAAAATTCTAAAGACTCTACAAAAAACTTTTACAAACAATAGATTTGTTTACTAAATTAACAAACTATAAAATTAATGCACAAGAATCCATGGCTTTTCTGTACATAAATAATGAAAGAGAAGAAAGAGATATTTAAAAAAAATAACCACATTCTGGGGCTGTACAATAGCACAGCAGGTAAGGCATTTGCCTTCCATGTAGCCAATTTCGGACAGACCTGGGTTTGATTTCCAGGCATCCTAGATAGTTCTTGGAGCCTACCAGGAGCAATTTCTGAGCACAAGTCAGGAGTATACCCTGAGAACTGCGAGGTGTGGTCCCAAAATCTAAATAAATGAATAAATAAACGTGCTTAAAAAATAGCCACATTCACAATTGTACCTCAGAAGATAAAGTACTTTGGAATCAACTAGAGATGAACTATCTATACAAATAAAACTATAAAACACTACTTTAAGAAATAAAATAGTATGCATGGAAATGGAAATATATTCTCTGTTTATGAATCGGGAGGATTAACATCATTAAAATGGCAATATTCCCTACATATGTAGTACTGAGACTAAACATGTAAGCTAAAAAATAACAATAATAGAAGTTTAGTCTTAAAAAAAGCAGTTAGAAACTATCAAAAGGGAAGAGCAAAGAAGGAGAACTGATTTAAATAAGTATCTGAAACCTATACAATGTTATAAGATACTTCATTAAGAATTAAGTAAAATACCATATTAGCATATAATATGAGTATACAATAACAAAGGTTATATTTTACATTAATGGAATATATAATAATGATATGAATGTTATATCTAGTATCACTATAGCTAATATTTAACTAGATAATCTTTAATGCTACATATAATACTTGATATTACTTTATTTAGCTAATGTATAATTTATATGATATACTATATCATATATTCAAAGAATATACATTATTATTTAAATTATAAATATATGTCCTATAATATGTTTATTTGATATTTAATATTCTTGATACACTATATTATAGATCAATATAATATATTTGATCTCTAATATTTTTCCAGAGTTGATTTTAAATATGGTCTTTCATTGTCACTGCATTTAACTTATGTTGAAAAGTGGTCCAATGAGGCCTCCCAATGCTTACCACAGGTTGTGTGTTCTTTACACTGACTGTATAGAAAGAGGAGATACAGTAAATGCTTGTGAATGGGGGGACAAAAAAAAAAAGAAAAAAAAGTGGTCCAATGAAATTAGAAACACTTGGTATGCAGAAAATCTCAAAAAACAATATTTTTGTTAATAATTTTCTTATAATGAAATTATATTCCTTCTGAAAAACAAACACAAAAGCAACCTATACAAGTGTGCCCAGGGTGCCAGCAAAAATCTTGTCTTATTTTCTAAAATATCTATTAAAAAAATCACAGCACCTGTATTAGGGAGAGTTCTCCAGAGAAATTGACCATATATAAAGAGATCTACTATCAGGAATTGGCTTATTCAATTGCACAAGCTGACAAGTCCCTGATCTGAAGTCAGCAAACTGGAAACCCAGGAGAATTGATGGAAGAGTTCTAGTCCACTAACTACAGGCTTAAGACTCAAGGATAACCAACATTTCACTTCAAAGACAGGGAAATAGATAATGTTTCAGCTCAAAACAGTCATGCAGGAGGAACTATCTTCTAAAAGAAGAGTGTCCTATTTTGTCCTATTTAGGACATCAACAGATTAGATAAGCTATCAGCTTTACTTGGTCTATTTAAATGTTAATATCATCAAAAATAAGTAAAACCCACACTAACATTCCCAAAATAATGTTTGATCAAGTGTATTAGTATACATTAACCAAACCAACTTAACACAAAAATCACATCAAGTAAAACTCAAGGAATAAAATAAAACCAGATCCCACCTATACAGATATTTTTACTTTTAGTTATTGAAAGTTACCTTGCCAGAGCATCTTATCCAGTGCCATAAATATTATTAGTATTGAAAGTGGGATTGGGTCACAAATGTCTTTAAGAACGTAACTGTGTGGATCTCATTAATTCTAGTTTCCAGGAAAATATACAGTTTTCCACTCGGTTGACGTTTTCACTCTACTGATGTTTCACTCTACTGCTGATAAATCCTCATTTAATGCAGAAATGTTTCTCTAGAAATCTTAGACAATTTTAGACAGCTGTTTACCTTTTAAAATCCCCCCAAAATGTCAACGACTACTCCCTCAGATTTTATTCTTCCTAGGAAGGATATAATACATTCTGAGAATAAATACTTAGATTCAAACCAAAGGGGTACGTTATTCTGAAGACTGCATGTATATCAAAGAAGAAAGAAAACCTGTACCAATATTTGTCTTTAAAACACAGAAACTAAATGATGCAAACTCACTGGAAAAAGTAATGACTCAGTACAAGCTTCAAATGTTTTCTCTCTATTGTAGGACAACAGTAAGTTGCTTAAAAGATGCAATGTAGGCCTTAGCCATATAGACATGAAAGAAAGGCCCACAACTAAGTTACAAGTGTTGTTTTGAAATATTATCTTTGAATTTTTAGTGCACTTGGAGGATAGAACATTAGCACAGTAAGTTGGGCATTTGCATTGCATGCTGCTACAATCCCCAGCATCCCATATAGTCCCCAGAGCCTGCAGACTGATTTTTTGAATGCTGAGTCAGGAGTAATCTCTGAGTGCCATTGTCCATAGAAGCCACGATTTGATTTAACTGCTAGGAAAATGATGAGCAGGACTAAAAGACCTTTGTGCAAACTGGAACACAGAATTGTTACTTTTTTGCCATATCTAGCAATCCTGACAATAGGTTGAATATAATAGTAAGCATTTCTCTAACACACTAATCTCTTTCCCATAAATCTCTTCAATGTTCACCTGATTCACTTGGGGTGATTATATATGGATTCCTATGTTCAGACTCATTATACTAGGAAGCATGAATGATCACACCTTAGAATGGAGGAAGGATGACTGCTACTATTTGTTTGCAAATTTTGAAGAAGCATTAGAAGCCCCAGTCTTATTACCCTTAGCTGGAATGAAAAAAAAAATATATATATATATATGTGAGTATGTATGAATGTATGTATGGATACATATATACTTGCTTTCTTTCAAAGGGTCTGGAGATCCTACATCAAGTGGCTGGTATTCATTCTCTTTGATCCCCTTTTATTAGGATGTTCAGTGTCCCCTTCTCTTGCATTCTTACCAGTGTCCCTTCCTACCAGACTCTTTCCTTGTTATAACTTTTTCCTGGAATATATGCCCACCAACCTTGTAGCAGGATAATATGTTTTATTTTTTAATTCCCTACTAGTGTAATCTCTTATCTTTAATTAGAATTCTTCTCTGCATCTTTTCTGTTAATAAGAGAGATATGGGGTTAGTACTTATTTCTATAGGTAATAGAACATCAGAAGCAGAAAAAAATTAATTCCAGAAAAATTCCTGACTCACTGAAAGAGAAAAATAAAAATAATATTAACAAAAGGGAAAAAAAGTCCACACTCTGCAAGATAGTCCCAGATTACAATGATGAAGATGAAACAGAATATAGAAGTTGTGACTGTAAAAGCATGCAGTCCGGGAGAAACCAGAATAAGTTTCTGCCACACACTTAGATACAATCTCCAAAAATGACTTTCAAAGGAGCCTGGAGGTTATCTTTGAGCCACTGTGAGCAACATGAGTGGAAAATAAAATTAAAAATAATTTAGCAGCAGCAAGAGAAAGAGTACATCAAGTAGGGAGCTTGCCTATCATGTGGCTGACTCAGGTTTGATGCCAGGCACTTTATATGGTCCTCAGAGCTCTACCAAGAATGACCCTTGAGAGTATAGTCAAAAGTAAGCTCTTGCACCATCAAATGTGCCCCCCTCCAAATAAAATACTGAGCAGAAAGATCAAGTAATTAAACCTAAAATAGTTCCCAGTTTCCCCTAAGACTATGAATGGAATTTTTGATGCTGAGAAATTCCTTTGTGTTTGGTGGATTCAAAAGATAACTGAAACTAATTAGTCATCAGGAAAGCCAGGATCTAGCAGATGGACACTGTGTCAACTTTCCAAACCAAAAGTGAGAAAGGATGTCTTTAGAAATCTGCAGTAACTGAGAGAGAGAGAGAGAGAGAGAGAGAGAGAGAGAGAGAGAGAGAGAGAGGGAGGGAGAGAAGAAGGAGGAGGAGGAGGAGGAGGAGGAGGGTCAGACAAAAAAGGAAGATTGTAGCCAGTCTCAATGAAAGGAATTACAATGGACTCCTTGTGTTAAGAAAATAACTAGGGAGAGCCTGAGTGATAGCACAGAGAACAGGGACTTTGCCTTGCATACAGCTGACAGGTTCTTTCCAGGGTATCTTATATGGTCCTTCGAGCCTTCTAGGATCAATTTCTGAGCGCATACCCAGCAGTAACCCTTGAGTATTGCATCACTGGGTGTGGCCCCAAAAAACAAAAACAAAATAAAAAGAAAGAAATTGAATTATACAGTCAAGTTATCTTTAGAATAACTGAATAGAAGCAGAGATATCTACAATGTGTATATGAAGAAAACTAAGATGAGAGGCGTTTATAGAAAAAGAAAGAAGGATGCAGAGAATAAGGGAGGAGAAAGGATAAGGATAAGAGGATAGAGGAAAAGAAAAATAGAGAAGAAAAAGAAATAAGAAGGATAAGAGGAAAAGAAGAGAAAGGAGAGAAAAAAGGATAAAGGTAGAGGAAAGTAGTAAAGAAAGATCTTTTAGAGCTCTGTATAAAAACTAGATCTCATTAGAGACACTCATCATTAAGCTCAGTTATATTGTCAACTGACTACAACCCCTGAGCAAAAATTTTCAGAATGCCCTTATGGTGCCATTTATCTTTCTTTTTACCAATCGCTTATACTTCATATTTAATTGTGTGATTACTTGATAAACTTCTTAATTCTTTTCTTTTGTTCTTGTTTTTTGGTCATACCTAGCTATGCTCAGGGTCTATTTCTTTTTTTTTCTTTATTTAAACATCTTGATTACATATATGATTGTGATTAGGTTTCAGTCATGTAAAGAACACCCCCCCTCCTCACCAGTGCAACATTCCCACCACCAATGTCCCAAATCTCCCTCCATCCCACCCCACCCCCACCTGTACTCTAGACAGGCTTTCCAGTTCCCTCATTCATTCACATGATTGTGGTAGTTCTCAGTGTAGTTATTTCTATACCTGCACTCACCACTCTTTGTGGTGAGCTTCATAAAGTGAGCTGGAAGTTCCAGCCCTCCTTTGATTGTCTCTGAGGATTGTTGCAAAGATGACTTTTATTTTTCTTAAAACCCATAGATGAGTGAGACTATTCTGCGTCTCTCTCTCTATCTCTCTCTGACTTATTTCACTCAGCATGATAGATTCCATGTACATCCATGTATAGGAAAATTTCATGATTTCATCTCTCCTGACGGCTGCATAATATTCCATTGTGTATATGTACCACAGTTTCTTTAGCCATTTGTCTGTTGAAGGGCATCTTGGTTGTTTCCAGAGCCTGGCTATTGTGAATAGTGCTGCAATAAATATAGGTGTGAGGAAGGGGGTTTTGTATTGAATTCTTGTATTCCTAGGGTATATCCCTAGGAGTGGAATAGCTGGGTCGAATGGGAGCTCAATTTCTAGTTTTTAGAGGAATCTCCATATCACTTTCCATAGAGGTTGGACTAGACGGCATTCCCAACAGCAGTGGATAAGAGTTCCTTTCTCTCCACATCTCAGAGTCTATTTCTGACTGAATCTGTACTCCTAGTGGTGCTCAGTGGACTATTTGGGATGCCAAAGACTAAACATGAGTTGATGTGCTAAACAAATTCCCTTGCCCTCCATATTATTTCTCTGGCCTCTTGATTTCTTTCTTCCAGAGACCAGCATGGCTTGAGCTCACCATTTTAATAACAGTGTCTAGATGAATATTTGAAATATAGTATGCACAATAGTCATTCAAAGAATGAATGAAGTAATTGTATCTTTTATTATATTTCATTTTTTCTTACCATTCAGTGATCCTTTTCTTTTTACCCATTCACTGAAAGTTTGACAATGAGCCTTTCATTGTAGAATAATAAAGTAAGTATTAGTTCCTGTTAAAAATGTGCCAAGTAGGGGCCGGGCGGTGGCGCTGGAGGTAAGGTGCCTGCCTTACCTGCGCTAGCCTAGGAGACGGACCGCAGTTCGATCCCCCGGCGTCCCATATGGTCCCCCAAGCCAGGAGCGACTTCTGAGCGCATAGCCAGGAGTAACCCCTGAGCGTTACCGGGTGTGGCCCAAAAACAAAAAAAAAATGTGCCAAGTTTAGGTCGGTGAGGTGGCTCTAGAGGTAAGGTGTCTGCCTTGCAAGCACTAGCTAAGGAAGGACTGCGGTTCAATCCCCGGGCGTCTCATATGGTCCCCCCAAGCCAGGGGCAATTTCTGAGCGCTTAGCCAGGAGTAACCCCTGAGCATCAAACGGTTGTGTCCCAAAACAAAAAAATAAAAATGTGCCAAGTTATAAATCTTTAATTTTTTTCTTTTTATTTATTGTGACCAATATGAATTACAAGTCTTTCACAGTTATTTGAGAGAGAGAGAGAGGGAGAGAGAGAGAGAGAGGGAGAGAGAGAGAGAGAGAGAGAGAGAGAGAGAGAGAGAGAGAGAGAGAGAGAGAGAGAGAGAGAGAGAGAGAGAGAAAGAAGAAGGATTTGGGAGGGTGTGGTAAAGTTTTGTCTCTTTTTTTTTTTTTTTTGCATAAGCACAGTAAGTATTGGGAGAATTAGAAAGGGAATTCCCTTGACCTTTGGCCTAAGAGATCCCTGGTTTCTACATAAATCTATCGTTTTTAATAATTTTAAACAAAAGTTCAATTAAAATTTTTAAAAATTAAAAATAAATTTTAATTTTAAAATTTATTTTAAAAATAGATTTTCATACAAGGCAATCAAACACTCAAAGGAATAAACATGCAGGAATTGCTAATAGTTCCCTTACTATGCATCTTCTGTTTTACTTTGAGAATATTATGTATCAACTTTTGACTATGCATAATAAAGACTAAATTATTTTCTGTTATTTGCATTAATAGGAGAACTTTGAGGTGTTATTAATATTTAAGTAGACTGTATATTTTCTGTATTGTAGTTTTAAAGGGAAAGACATACTTATTGTTGCTTTTTGCTATCTTTCCATCCTGATGCTTGAAATATAATAATAGTAAGATGTTATACTGGACAATGCAGATGATGACATCAAACCATAAAGGTAAAATATAAAGAATATATAAAAATAAAATATCAAAGGCAATGATATACTCAATATCATAAAAGAATTTTTTAGAATAGTTAAGGTAGTAAAACAATGTAAGTACCTAACAATGTATGGATGGATAAAGAAGAAATGAGATACCATGTATGTATATTTGTATGTATATACATATCTTTCAATATATCACATAACATGCATGTACATTTGAACTCTAATCAACCAAGGAAAAGAAAATATTGCCTCTTGTGATAATACAGATAAAACTCGAGATTATGTGAGATAAATCACATTTAACTCAGGGATAAAAATAAAAAGAGAGTTACCTGACTCGCGGTGTTGAGATATCAATCCAAATTACAAATCTGAAAAAAAAAAAAAGATGAGTCAAGTTCAGGTAATCAGAACATTTTATTTGTACTACATAATAATTGTACACCACAGTGTTGATAGTCAATAATTTTATACTACAAAGCCCCTAAGAAACCCCCAACATGAATGTTCTACACAAATACACAGGATAATTATGTAATGACATCTAACTATTTCTGTATCAGAAACAATGTCAAATCAATAATAATGACCTATGGAGCTGGAGCGGTGGCACAGCAGTAAGACTTGCCCGCACTAACCTAGGATGGACCGCGATTCAATTCCCCAGCGTCCCATATGATCCCCCAAGCCAGGAGCTATTTCTGAGTATATAGCCAGGAGTAACCCCTGAGCATCACCAGGTGTGGCTCAAAAACTACTACTACTACTACTACTAATAATAATAATAATAATAATAATAATAATAATAATAATAACAATAATAATAATGACCTAAATAAAAAAGACTAAAAACATCAAATAATGATGTAGATGTTGAACAACTAAAACTTTCATACTCTGTAGTGGGAATGTAAAATGCCACACTTTACATTTTGAAAAATAATTATACAGTTTTTGAAAAGGGCTTGACAATTTTAAAGATAATAAATTTAAATGAAGATTAACCATATAATTCAGTAACACAGTCTGTCAGAAATGAGAAAATGTATGCTCATAAAAATGTTTTTATAAGTATCCTCATACCAACCAACTTTATGCATGCTATACCTAAACTTAGAATAAATCACATCTACATAGACAAGAGAAAAGAATGAATTAGAAAGATGTTTATATTTTGAAATACCAAACAGCAACTCAATTATTAAACTAGTACTAAAAGCAGTACTAAAGGCAAAAACTATGTAGTTTTCAATTAACAGCATAAAATATTGCATAATAATCTAGCAATATTTAAATATATCAAATAAACATAGCATACATCTTAAACTTAACATTATGTTACAATTATATACCTCAATAAAATATATTGCTTTAGATAGAATGTAGGGCTTTTGAGTAAATTAATAATAATAACTGTGGCATAGCTAACTAAAATCTATTACCCCGAAAATAAACTTTTCAATTTAATTACTATTTTCAATATATTTCCTGAAACTGAACTTGTGTAATTATCTTTTTAAAGGCTAAAAGGCTTTTATTTATGTATGTATGTATGTATGTATGTATTTATTTATTTAGAAAGAATGTAATCTTTATTGGCTAATTTGAACAACTAAGTTCAAATTTTCTTTTGATGTCCTTCAAGAGTTAGATTTAGATTCTCTTATATATGAATATATTACTGATCTAAAGCTACCGCGTTGACCTCTAGACTACTTTTTAAGTTAATCAATAGTTGAATCAATGTCAGTAGTTATTAACCCTGGAAATTGCAATATAAAACAGGGTGGAAGCAAAGAAATACAAAGTTTGATCTTAAACTCATTGAAAACAACTTTAATGTTTTCTCACTTTAGTAAAGCTAGATAATTTTGGCAGTTGTTTTATATTTTTTCTAGGTGATATGTAATCCATATTTCTACACGTCCTATCATTCTTTTTAAAAATAATCTTCAATTTTAATCACAATTAATATTATTAAAGTATTGATACTATTTATTTAATAAATGAATAGCACCTAGAAATGAAAAATAGTTATTCGTTATTAATTTTCAGGTATATAATGTTCCAACACCAATCCTTTCACTGGTGTCCCTCCAACAATACCTTCAGTTTCTCTCCAGTCCCAAGCCTGCCTCAAAAACAAACACTTTTCCCCATTGTCGCAGTTTTTCACTTTCCTATTATATAATTCATAAAAGACAGACACAACTTCACCAAAACAAAAGCTCAGGCCAGATGGATTCACTAGTGAAGTCTCTCAAACTTTGAAAGAGGATGTACTTCTCATTCCTTCAGGCTCTTCTAAGAAATTGAAGAAACAAAAATATTCCCAGTTTCTATGCAACAAATTACCCTAGTAACAAATCAGAGACACAACAAAAGAGAGAATTACAGACTGGTACACTTGATGAAGACAGATGCAAAGAACCTCAACAAAATATCAGCAAATAGAATCTAACAGCTCATCAAGAAGGTCACACATCATGTCCAAGAAGGATTCATTCCAGAGATGCAAGGATGGTTTAACATATGCAGATTAATCAATATAATACACTCTATCAACAAAATTCATATGATCATAGTAATAGATACAGACAAAGCATTGACAAGGTCTAGCATAAAAGGTTCATGATAAAAAGACTTTCAACACGATGGCAATTGAAGGAACCTTCTCAATATAGTCAAAGCTATTTACACAAGCTCATGGCAAGCATTATTCTCACTGAGAAACAACTAAAAGCTTTTCCTTTAAGATCTGGCAAAAGAGGCCTAAGTGATAACATAGTGAGTGGTAGGACGTTTGCCTTGCATGCGGCCTACCCAAGATGGACCCGGATTTGATTCCTCGTATCCTATATGGTCTCCTGTGCCTTCAGGGGCAATTTTTGAGCACAAAGCCAGAAGAAACTAACCTCTGAGTGCTGTGGGTGTGGCCCAGCCAACTCCCCCCAAAGACAAAGATCTAGCAAAAGACAAAGATCTTTCTCTCTACTTCTATTCATTATCGTACTGGAAATACTTGCCATAACAATTAGAAAATATATAAAAAGCATTCAGATAGGAAGGAAGAAATCAAGCTGTCACTGTTCGCAAATGGCACAATATTATATTTAGAAAACCATATATATATATATAAATATATAAATATAAATATATAAATATATATATATAGTTTGGTTTTTGAGTCACACTTGGCAGCACTCAGGGGTTACTCCTGGCTTTGCACTCAGAAATCTCTCCTGGCACATTCTAGGAACCATATGGGATGCTGAGACTTGAACCATCAGTCCTGGGTCAGCTGCATGTAAGGCAAATGCCCTACTGCTGTGCTATCTCTCCGGCCTGAATGGGCTATTTTTTAAAGTACCATTAACAATAGTGCCTCAGAAAATCAAGTATTTTGAATTAACTTAAACTACAGAGGTTAACAAAGAAAATTTACTTCAAGAAATAAAAACCACATGAAAATGGAAACACATAACCTGATCATAGATCTGGAGGATTAACATAATTAAAATGGCAATACTTTTGGAAGAATCTCCATATTGCTTTCTATAGAGGTTGGACTAGACAGCATTCCCACCAGCAGTGGATAAGAGTTCCTTTCTCTCCACATCCCCGCCAACACTGTTTATTCTCATTCTTTGTGATGTGTGCCAATCTCTGTGGTGTGAGATGGTATTTCATCATTGTTTTGACTTGCATCTCTCTGATGATCAGTGATGAGGAGCATTTTTTCATGTGCCTTTTTGCAATTTGTATTTATTTTTTATCAAAGTGTCTGTTCATTTCTTCTCCCCATTTTTTTTTTTTTGGTTTTTTTTTGGGCCACACCCGGTGACGCTCAGGGGTTACTCCTGGCTATGCGCTCAGAAGTCGCTCCTGGCTTGGGGGACCATATGGGACGCCGGGGGATCGAACTGCGGTCCGTCTCCTAGGCTAGCGCAGGTAAGGCAGGCACCTTACCTCGAGCGCCACCGCCCGGCCCCTCTTCTCCCCATTTTTTGATGGGATAAGATGTTTTATTCTTGTAAAGTTCTGTCAGTGCACTGTATATTATGGAAAGCGATATGGAGATTCCTCCAAAAACTAGAAATTGAGCTCCCATACAATCCAGCTATACCACTCCTAGGAATATACCCTAGGAACACAAGAATACAATACAAAAACCCCTTCCTCACACTTATGTTTATTGCAGCACTTCACAATAGCCAGGCTCTGGAAACAACCAAGATGCCCTTCAACAGACAAATGGCTAAAGAAACTGTAGTACATATACACAATGGAATGTTATGCAGCCGTCAGGAGAGATGAAGTCATGAAATTTTCCTATACATGGATGAACATGGAGTCTATTATGCTGAGTGAAATAAGTCAGAGGGAGAGAGAGAGACGCAGAATAGTTTCACTCATCTATGGGTCTTAAGAAAAATAAAAGTCATCTTTGCAACAATCCTCAGAGACAATGAGAGGAGGGCTGGAACTTCCATTTCACTTCATGAGGCTCACCACAAAGAGTGGTGAGTGCAGTTATAGAAATAAACTACACTGAGAACTACCACAATCATGTGAATGAATGAGGGAACTGGAAAGCCTGTCTTGAGTACAGGTGGAGGTGGGGTGGGATGGAGGGAGATTTGGGACATTGGTGGTGGGAATGTTGCACTGGTGAGGAGGGGGGGTGTTCTTTACATGACTGAAACCTAATCACAATCATATTTGTAATCAAGATGTTTAAATAAATTTAAAAAATACTAAAAAAATGGCAATACTCCCCAAAGTAATGTCTTGCTATCTTTCCTGCAGGTAGCGAGAGCATGGACTTCATTGATTGGGCTGAAAGAGAAGAAAGGGTACAGGAGTCGACCTGTAAAATGGTGGCAGAGTTCTTTGTTCTAAGCTCATCTTTTAACACAAAGGTTATATAACTTGGTTTGCATTAAGAGCTGTGTCCTTCTGCACCATTTGACACATGGACCCCTTTCTTAGGGCAGCTCCTTCTACATATCCCCTGCTAGCTAGGCAGCTCCCCACAGCAATGTACAGTTTCAATGAAATCCTTATAAGGATACCCATGACATTTTTCAAAGAAATAGATAAAACACTCCTGAAGTTAATATGTAATAATAAACCTCCATGAATTTCTAAACTAATCCTTTGGGAAGGGGGGAAAGATGGCAGGCATCACTTTCCCCAACCTCAAACTGTACTACAAAGTAGTATTCATTAAAACAGCATAGCATTGGAATAAAGATAGACCCGCAAATCAATTGAATAAAATCTATATTCTGATAAATATACTCAGGTATGTGATCAATTAATCTTTGATAAAGGGGAAAGAAATATGAAGTGGAAGAAGGAAAGCCTCTTCAACAAGTGGTAACTGAAAAACTGGTCAGCTACATGCAAAATAAATGAACTCAGACCTCTCTTTAATGCAGTGCACAAAAGCCAAATAAAAATGGTTCAATATATGGATATCAGAGCTGAAACCATAAGATACATAGAATAAAATGTAGACAGAACATTCTATGACATTGAAACTAAATTCATCTTCAAGGATGAAATACCACTGACCAAGTAATCTGGATACTATGCCTAACATCCCATATGGCCCCCTGACTACTGTCAGGAATAATTCCAGAGTACATATACAAGAATAACCCCTGAACATTGCCAGGTATGACCAAAAAGTAAGTAAATAAATACTTTTAATATATTTTAAGCAAGCTAAGCCTCAATTCTGTCTGAGCACTTTTCTCCTTATTGTGGATCACTGATAGATGTGCCTTTTACATTTATTAGATATGAATATTAAATTTTTTATTTATCAGGATGCTTATGACATATACCTATTCTGTGCAGTTAAATGATTTATATCCTTTCTATTCTTAAATCTGTAGAATTTGTAAGCCTAAAAATAATGGGGAATATCACAAAAGAAATGGTAGGTATAATTACTTACTTGTAAATGTCACTTATTTTATACTAACAATATCAAATGCAAATAAAATAAGAAAAGCTACCCTTATAATATTCCATTAAAATTTTATATTAAAGGACTATTGAGATAGTGCAGAAGATAAAGTGCTTGCTTTGCATGAAATAAACCCAGAATCAATTCCTAACACCACATATGCTTCCCTGAGCACCTCTAAGAGTGATTCCTGAGCACTGAGAGCCATGAGTAAGCCCTGTATATGCCAGGAAAGACTCAGAAATCATATGTATGAACTATATATTTATACACATTAAAGTGAAAGTAAATGTGACAATATCTTTATTAGTTAAATAGCTCATAAAATCAATTTTAAAATAAAGACCTCAGAGGACAAGTGAGCAAAAGAATGAACAGATGTCTTATAAAAAAAGGACATAATCTTGTGAAAAAAAATATTTACTCAACACAGTGGGAACTTCTTGTTTCTGCCCATATGGCAACTTAACTTAGGACTTCTGGCTTCTAGAAAATTAACCTAAATAACTATAGACATGACAGGGAAATAAAATTTCATATACTAAAGCTAACTCAAATGACAGACTTGATTAGCTGCTAGAAGATTGAGGTCAGTGGAAGAGCAATGAAAAGAAATGTCAGAGTGTAACTTTGTGAGCACTGCCTTAGTCTCAAAATCTGTGTTTTGAACAAACTGCTCTTCCACTTCATCATAAAAATATGAGGCAAACCCTCAGTTTCTGATGCAAAGTTCCAAAGTATTTTCTAAAGGATTACTGTGGTTTGTGTCCTATAAAACAGGGATCCATTGAGCAGCTGCCCACACATTCACTTTTACCTTCTCATTGCTCAATTTCCTAGGCAACTAAGATACAATTTAGGGAGGCAGTGTACAAATATTTATCCCAATGCTTCCAAGGAAGCAGATCAGAAATAACACTGGAGAGAGAAATCGGAGTAATCAAGATTTGGTTTCCTATGCCTGACTCCCTGCACTGGGCTTCATCCTTCCATCCTCAAGTCACCAACACAGCAAATACTCAAATATGGTCTTCAACTCTTCCTCAAATCATATTACTATATGTTCTAGCACATACTTCAACAGTCAGGGGATCATGGTCAAAATATGATGCACATGTTTCTGCAAGACTTTTCTTCAGTGAATGAAATCATCTTAATTTATCAAATGATTAGATACAGGCTTAATCTGTTAGAGAAATAGTTTATGCAAATTTAAATAAAAAGACTAGATTAAAAATGATCACAGAGTGAAAGATAAGATACATTCTACAAAGAATGAACTTAAGATAAGTAATGCCAAAAATTAGTCCACTGTGTAGTATGTTTGCCTTGCACAAAGCCAACCCCATGAACCACGATTATATCCCAGGTATCCTTTGTCACAAGCCCTAACAGAAGTGATCCTTGAGTGCAGAACCAGGAGTAAGTACTGAGCACTGCTGGATGAAACCCAGGAAATAAGAAAAGAAAAATATGGTCAAAACCAACTAAATAACTCTAATTGCTTCTGGGTGGAAATAGTAGATATTTTAAAATCTCTATAAATTTATAAATCAAATGTGTCATCGAACTTCTCAACCATAGCTCTCTATAAAATATATCTAAAAATAATATTTTAAACATTAAAAGAGCTTTAAATTTTTGTAGTATATTATCATTTAATGTTAAGACTAAAATAAAATAAGTAAATAAGTAAAATAATAAGATTAGGTATATAAAGCATCAGATTTGCTGCCAAAGGTCCATAATTAAAATAGCTTAGAAAAAAACATTCAGATAAAAGCAAAGAAATGGCAAGAAAATACATTGCTGATCAGCGTCTTGGTATATTATTTGCTATATTTTAATCTAAAATAAAAGAACAGGAAAATAGGGGCCAGAGAGATATCACAGTGGTAGGGCGTTTGCCTTGCACGCAGCTGACCCAAGTTAGATATGGGTTTGATCCCCAGAGTACCATAAGGTCCTCCAAGCCAGGAGCAATTTCTGAGTGGATAGCCAATAGTAACCACTGACGATCACTGGGTGTGGCCCAAAAACAAAAATAAAAAACAACAGAAAAATATAATAATTTATAATCCAGAATGGTTGATTACTGGACCTAGGAATAATTGGACAAACAGGTTTTCTTTCATAAATCCAATAAATAAAAAAGTAGCTATATGCATATATAAAGGTAACAAACACATTACAATGTACTAAAAATTACTGATATTTAGAGAAGTGAAAATTGAATCAAAGAGAAAATAGTAGACACATTTTAATGAAGCTAAATTAGAGCTCTGTATTGATAAAGTTGTGGGAATGCAACTTTGTATTTCACTGATATAAATATTGAACTGATACAAATAAATCATTAGATAATATTTTGTTAAATTAACAATGCACAATCAGAGTTATTTTATGTACTATTAATTTGTGATAGAACATTCAGAGTAGGCCATCACTGGGAAAGACAAATGAGCAAATCGTGGCACACTGTTGAGAGATTACAGTGATTTAGAACATAGAACTTGCTGTGCAAATAACATAGATGTATTTTAGAGTTTACTATTTAAAGAAAAAGAACTTGATGGAATGTGAGACTGAGAGGTAGCTAAAAGAATAGAAGTGCATGTTTTGCATATACTAGTACCTGAGTTCAATGTTTGATACTGCATGATTCAAAATTCAAAACAGAATTTTTACTTTGCACAAAAATAAAAAAAAAAGACATCCAATGTATAAGGTTTAAGGTCGTGGGCATAGAGCAATGAAACTAAAGAGTTCAAAAGTCTGGTAAAGGAATAAATAGTGATATAAAAAATTATTCATTCAAGACCACAGCAATAGCACAGTGAATAGGGTATTTGCCTCGCCAACCCGGAATCAATCTCCAACATCCCATTTGATTCCCTGCACCTTCCTTGAGTTATTTCTGAATGCAGAGTCAGGAGTAACCTGAGCACCACTGGGTGTGGCCAAAAAAACTTTTAAAGAAGTATTAATTCTTAAAGAAATTAAAAAATATATCTCGGCTCATGACTGGAAATTATTCAAACTGAACACATTATTGGGGAAAATGAAAAGTAAACGATTAGACTGTCTGTACAATCTTTTTGGATTAGCTAATCTGATAATAAGCAAAATTGTGACATGCTTCTTCAGGATTTCTTCTGCTATTCAAGGGGTTTTATAGTTCCACATAAGTTTTAGTAGAATTTGATCTATGTTTTTAAAATACAACTTATAAATTTTGACTGAAATTGCATGTATTTGTGTAATATGGGAAGGGTTTTATTTTAAGGGTGTTAGTTCTCCTGGTACTTTCACAAGAAATAGTCTTCCATTTTTTCTGTCTTTTTTGTTTTCCTTTAATAGTGATTTATAACTTTTAATATATATCTTTTACTTCTTTTGTTAATTTGATTTCCAGGTAATTTGTTATTTTATTAAATGTAATTCTAAATGAAATTTTTCCTTATCTTCTACCTCTTTGCTTCCATATAGAACTGTAACAAGTGTTGGAGTCAGGAATATAGCTCAAGTAATAGATTTTGTGTGTACAAAATTCTGAGTTCTATCCCAGCATTATAAGCCTTTCTAGACTCGTTATCTGCAGTCAGATGTACCTAATAAGTGTTGGAGAGATAATGCATCATGTTGGATGCTTGCATTTCACACAGTAGACATGAGTTTGATTGCTGGTACCACAAATTATTCTCCAAGTCTTTCAAGAATGATCCCTAAGAATAAAGCCAGAATATAACCTGAGCACAGAAAGGTGTACTCCCCAAACAAAAAATAAACATAACAAGCTGTATTTTTCCCAGTTTGAACACATTTGAGGGTGAGGGGGCCCATATCCAATAGTGCTCAAGGCTTACTTCTGGCTATGCACTCAGGGATCACTCTTGGAAGAGCTTGGGAGACTATCTGGGGTGCCAAAATATAAATAAATAAATAAATAAATAAATAAATAAATAAATAAATAAATAAGCACACACATTGTAAACCAATATTACCACAATTTTTTGTTTGTTATTATTGTTGTTTTTGGGTCACACCTGGCAGCGCTCAGGGGTTACTCCTGGCTCTCTGTTCAGAAATTGCACCTGGCAAGCACGGGAGACCTTAAGAGATGCGGGCATTTGAACCAGCATCCTCTGCATGCAAAGCATGCAACGCCTTACCTCCATGCTATCTCTCCGGCCCCACATTACCACAATTTTATATGTATTTTATGAACTCAATACAATATAATAATATATTCACATGCCTAATAATATAATAATATAATCACATGCCTAACATTAAACAAAACAAAATTTTACAATGGTCTTATGGAAATCATTAATAAAATTCATATAGGATATAAAGCCAAGAAATAAATCTAAAAATATTTTATCTTAAATCCTACATAAATATTATATTTTACAATATACTTTATACTATAGCCTTCAAATTTCCATTTTATAGAAACAGCCTTCAAAATTTATAGCCTTCAAATTTTTGTTTTGTAATTTTGGAGTGCTGTGCTCAGGGATTATTCTTGGCTCTTTGCTCAAGGACCATTTTTGGTGGGGTCAGGAATCATATAGGGTGCCAGGGACTGAGTTCTGTTTTTCAAGAAAAACACTCACTGTACTATCACTTTGGTGCCCATCAAATTCCTAATAAAAAAAATTACCTTGCCAGAAAATTACCACTATGAAAAAAAATGTAACAAAGCTGATCTTCAACTCTTAATATTCTAAAATAGACATGCACTGAGTGTTTCCTCTCCTTGTAAACTTCCCTTACTGTGTTCCTCATATTTCCCCAGTACCTCTTCACAATTCTCCTAGCTACACAAGTGAAATTTCTCTGATCAAGTCTCCTACCTGCCTCTAGTATTTCAATGGAGACCAAATTCTAAATATGTCACCATCATATACATAGTTTATCATCATATAGAAGGAAGGGGAAACTTCCAAATATATCCTCATTATTTCGTTATACTTATGTATCATATTGAATGCTCCAATAATGGAAAACTTAGTTTCTCGAGTACGTCATACTGTTTACTTTCCCATGCTATTTTCTGTTAGTTAGAAACAGTACTGGTTCTCTTGGAAAGCTCTTCTCATTTCCCTTGTCATGCCCCAAACCATCCACATACACACGGGTTCTAGCTTGCTGTTACCGCATTTTCTGGTGTATAAGATAATGTTTTGTAATTAAATAATTAAATAATTTCTTTATTTAAACAAAGTGATTACAAACATAATTGTAGTTGGGTTTTAGTCATAACAAGAACACACCTCTTCAACGGTGCAACCTTCGCATCACCAATGCCCCATCTCTTCCCTCCCCCAACCCTCACCTACATTCGAGACAGGCCCCCTACATTCCTCATTCACTGACATTGTTATGATAGTTCTCAGCATTGTTATTTCTCTAACTGCACTCACCACACTTTGTGTTGAGTTTCATATCATGAGCTGGTACTTCTGGCCATCAACTCTGGGAATTTCAATGTCTTTAATTTATCTTAAAACTCATAAATGAGAGAGACTATTCTGTGTCTCTCTCTCCCTCTGACAAATTTCACTCAGTATAATAGATTCTATATACATCTATGTATAGGAATATTTCATGACTTCATCTCTCCTGACAGCTGCATAATATTCCATTGTGTATATGTACCACAGTTTCTTTAGCCATTCATCTGTGGAAGGGCATCTTGGTTGTTTCCAAAGTCTGGCTATTGTGAAAGATGCTGCGATGAATAAAAGTGTGAGGAAGGGATTTTTGTACTGTATTTTTTGTACTGTGTTCCTAGGACATCCCTAGGAGTGGTATAGCTGGTTCAAAAGGGAGCTCAATTTACAGTTTTCTGAGGAATCTCCATATTGCTTTCCATAAGGACTGGACTAGAGGACATAAGAGTTCCTTTCTCTCCACATCTCCGCCCGCACTATTGTTTTTGGTCTTTGTGATGTGTGCCAGTCTTTGTGGTGTGATATGGTACCTCATTGTTTTTTGATTTGCATCTCCCTGATGATTAATGATGTGGAGCATTTTTTCATGTGCCTTTTGGCTATTTGTATTTCTTCTTTGAGAAATTGTTCATTTCTTCTCCCCATTTTTTGATGGTGTTAGATTTTTTTTCTTGTTAAGTTCTGTCAGTACCTTGTATATCCTAGATATTAGCCCCTTATCTGATGGGTATTGGATGAATAGTTTCTCCCATTCTGTGGATGGCTTTTGTATCCTAGGCATTATTTACTTTGAAATGCAGAAGCTTCTCAGCTTAATTTAATCCCATTTGTGTATCTCTGCTTTGACTTGTTTAGAGAGTGCTGTTTCTGCCTTGAAGATGCCTTTAGTTTCAATGTCCTGAGTGTTTTACCTACAAGTTGTTCTGTATACCTGATGGTTTCAAGTCTGATATCAAGGTCTTTAATACAGTTGCCTTTGACTTTGGTGCATGGTGTATTATATTGATTGTTTTACAGGTGTTAAACCATCCTTGCATTCCTGGGATGAAACCTACTTGGCGTGGTGAATGACCAAGGGATATTGGTCTTAGTTTTCTTTTTTTGTCTGGTTTTGGTATCCAGGTGATGTTAGCTTCATAAAAACTGTTTGGAAGTGTTCCTAATTCCTCAGTTTCATGAAAGAGCCTGCAGAGGATTGGTAGAAGTTCCTCTTGAAAGGTTTAAAAGAATCCGTTAGTGAATCCATCTGGACCTAGGCTTTTGTTCAAAAAAAAGAAGACTCTTGATGACCATTTTAATTTTCTCAGTAGTGATGTGTCTGTATACGCAAGATCATCCCGGTTTAACAGTGGAAGATAAATCCAAGAATTTATCCATTTCTTCCAGGTTTTCATGTTTCGTGGCATAGAGTTTCTCAAAATAGTCTATGATTATCATTTGAATCTCTGGAGTATCTGTGGTGACCTCCCCCTTTTTCATTCCTAATCCAGTGGATTGAATTTCTCTCTCGCCGTTTCTTTGTGAGTTTTGCTAGTGGTTTATCAATCATTTTTTATTTTTTCAAACCAACTTTTGATTTCATTCATCTTCAAATTGTTTTTGGATTTCCATTTTATTGGTTCTGCTCTAAACTTTGTTATTTACTTCTGCCTACCTACCTATTTTTGGTTTCTTTTGTTGGTCATTTTCTAGTTCTGAAAGCTGTGTCATTAAGCTTTTTTTTTGTATTTTTTTATTTTTTATTTTTTTTTTTGTATTTTGTATTTTGTATTTTTTTGAGTAAGCCTTTTATTCTCATTACATATGTCTGAGGTTAATAAAGCCTCTGGATTTTTGAGTAAGCCTTTTATTCTCATTACATATGTCTGAGGTTAATAAAGCCTCTGGATTTTTACTAATATGGGCCCCATCTTTCTTTCTGATGCAAAGCTATAAAATTCTTTCTCTTGCAAAGCTATAAAATTTCTTCTTAGTACTGCTTTTGTTGTGTCCCATAAATTCTGACAATTTCATTGTCATTTGTTTCCAGGAATGTTTTGATTTCCTTTTTGATTTCACCTCTGACCCAATGGTTGTTCAGTAGTGTACTGTTTAGTTTTCAGGTGCTAAAGTTTTTCTTCTGTGTTTTTTTGTAGTTCACATCTAATTTCAGTGCCTTGTGGTCTGTGAAGGTAGTTTGTACAATTTTATCCTCTTGACTTAATGGAAATATATTTTATAGGCCAACATGTAGTCTATCCTGGAGAATGACCCATGCATTAGAGAATGTGTTCCCAGTTTTCTGGGTAAGGAGTGCCATATATGTATCTACTAGTCCACTTTCTTCCATTTCTCTTTTCAGAGCTAACATATTCTTACTCCATCTTCAGGGATGAGTGATCTGCCCCCCTCTTTCTGCCATGTCCCATTCAGCTGTCAGGCATTATCACTCAGTCCTCTGCTTGTCCTGATTAATCTTTTAGGGAACACAGATGAGCTGAGTTACTGAGTACTGAATCCCATCCAGCTACCTGGTGTCATTGCTGGTATGCAGCTTTCTGGTGCTCAGTACTCTACTCAGCTTTTATCGGACACAAAGAAGGTGCTCTGTCTCCCTCTAGCTGTCCTATTAATCACAGCCAGCTGCTTTTGGAGGAGCCCCCCCCTCCCTGCTCTCTCACAATTTAAAAAATCAGTCACTCACTACAAATAACAAATGTAAAATGATTGTTTGCACTCTGAAGTCTATCTTTATTAAACATATACTGTTAACCTTTGAGGGTTCTACTCTTTTTCTCTTACGTTTTTAATTTCCATTTGGTGTGCATTAAGAGAGGTAGTCTTATATAATGAATATTGCCCAAACCCTATATTTTAACAGGAAAAGTAGGGGGTCATCGTATATGCCCAGTCATCTTATACAATGGAAAATACAGTACTATTCCAAATTAAAGTACTCTTTGCAAGGTTCCTCTTTCCAAAATACCTTACTTTCACCAGTGTTGTGGAAACTCAGAGAAGAAAAAATATCTATCCCCATTCCATGGTAATCTCTCTTTTCTGCAAGTATTTATTATTGCAATTTTTCATGCATTATTTACTTTACCTGTTTCTTTCAAGCAGAGTCTGTGGCTGATTTATATTTATCTCAGAACCTTGCACACAGAAGTCACTGCATCATGTCTCTGCCTGATTAGCTACATTCAAAGGGTAACTTCAAATAATATTGTGTGGCTTTTATTTCATTTAAGTCACAATAGAACCTTGAGATCTCAGCACGTCCTGTTATTACATATAAAAAGGCTTTTATATCAGTACTAAGCTATTTAACAACATGTTTTCTCTGAAAATATTAGAATCATCTTTATTTATTTAAATTTCAAGAAACCAGTAGTAGCAAGCATATCAACAGTCTTTAAACAAATTATAGAACCTGTTTTCATTACTGACCTTCAGAATTTCTAAGGGCAAATGAAGGAAGAGAAATAAAAATGCCTCTTTAGATAACAGCTACAAGATTCGCTTAAAGGAGCTCCATTATATAGGGGGGAAACATCTTAAAAATATATTTACCAAAAATAGAATTTATAAGATGCAAAATTCTTTTAATGACACTGTAAAGAATCACCAATCTCAAAGAAATACACATTATACCTGAAAATATAAAAAGAAAAACACTGAATATTTTCCATGGAAAATAGGAAGATAATAATCTGGACTCTTGGATGCTGAGTGATTAATAGCCATTAAAGGTCCTCGTATAGAATCACAGAGAGAGCCCCACCTCAGCTATTAAGGAGTTAAAATGCTAGAGAGAGCTCAGAGAACCAGAGGAATTCCCTTGCAAGCTGAAGGTATTTGTAAGCAAGGTATTTTTCTTGCATATGGCTGATCCAAGTTTGATCCCCAGCATCCTATATGGTTTCCTGAACCTGCCAGGAGTGAGCTCTGAGGACAGAGCTAGGAGTAACCCCTGAGCAATGCCAGGTGTGACACAAAACTAAAACAACAGCAACAACACCAAAACTAAAGCAGTTTAGTTTCTTACACCATTTCCCCCATTAAAAAAAATAATCCAGGGGTCAGGGAAGGTGGCGCTAGAGGTAAGGTGTCTGCTTTGCAAGCACTAGCGTAGGACTTACCACAGACCATGGTTCGATCCCCTCGGTGTCACATATGGTTCCCCCAAGCCAAGAGCGATTTCTGAGCACATAGCCAGGAGTAACCCCTGCGTCAAATGGGTGTGGCTCAAAAACCAAAAAAAAAAAAAAAGATCCAGGTCCCCCAAACCAAGGAAGATTTCTAAGCACATAGCCAGGAGTAATCCCTGAGTGTCACTGAGTATGGCCCAAAAACGAATTAATAATAATAATAATAATAATAATAATAATTAAAAATAAAAATAATCCAGCATTCAACACAACTCAAGAACTTATACTCACATGAAGTCCCTGAGAATTCAATTCTTAAGTCACAGGAAAACAAATGGTGGGAGGAAAATAAGGAAGAAAAATCAAGATGATCAAATGACGGAAGATGACTTGAAAGACATAAGCAATGTTAAAGACACTCAGAAGTTTTTTATTTTATTTTATTTTATTTTATTATTTTATTTTATTTTATTATTTGGGGAGAGAATCCACAAGAGATACTAGCCAGGGCTTACTCCTGTCTCTGCACTCAAGGATCACTCCTGCTGGATCTGGGAACCATATGGATGCCAGGCTGGTAGCCCTGCCCCTGGTAGTACTGCTCCACGGCAACTCTGAGAAGTTTAGACGTATACCTGAAACACAAAGCCAGGAAAGGCAAAGGCAGAGGTAAAAAGCAAAGATGTTTGAACAGCTTGGAATTTTCAATTTTATTTGATTACAAGTTATTTTTCAACCAGCATTTATACATGGAAAATTAAATCATTGTAATTTAGAACACCCAAGGTTTATTTTAATCAGCAAATCAAAGGCCATCAGGATACAAAAAGTTTTTGAGGAGATGGAGGAGAAAAGTGCTCAAAATAGTTTTTTCTGTTGCCCACCGTCTATAGCAGTTTGCTCCTGAAAATTGTTGCTTGTTACATTCAGCCAATGCTATATATTCCATACAAAGGAGTTTAAGGCCAGCACACAATTTTGATACAGAATGCAATTCTAAACAATTTTTAAGCTCTATTTTCAATTAATTTAATTAGCTGTCAGATTAGACTGATAGGAATGTGTCTCAATCAAGCAACTATTGTAAGCCATTTTCAAAATAGTAAACCATTTCCTGATCCAAAGCTGCTAAATTCACTTTATACTAACAACAGGGAAAGAAATATATGTTTTCAAAAACAGGATTTTAAAAAAATACACCAAAAATTTTCAATACATGAACTCTTTTCTCAATTAGTTACATCTCTAAACTTTAAGAAAGTTTAACTTATAATTCAAAAACATTTCTCCTTTTACTAGTCAAATATAACCTGAACAAAGCAAAATGTCTCTGTGATATCTTTATAGACATTCTGGCTTTGAATTGGTAATTTGAGCATCCAGATTATGCTCAGCAAAACATGAATCATATAGACCTCGTTACATAATTATGCAAATGCACACTAAGTATACAATTCAAGCATATATGGGCAGTGAAATTTAATTAATTATTATGATTTAGCTCACTGGCGAAATGTAGTCTTATTAACTAAAGTCTACAGATGTGTTTCCTCTCTTGATTCATTTACATTTTAATACTATCTAGAAATGATAAATGATTGTAACAGCAGATGATTAAAACAGATGGAATAAACATAATTGAACCCAAGATGATTTATAAAAGTTTAAATTGAACAGTTCGTATATTTAAGCCAGTATTAAAGGTTTTCATTCTTGTATTATGGTTATTTAGAAAGATCTTTACAAACACACAAAACATTCACACAACCAAGGGCATATTAATTATGCAGATTGAAGGACTACTAAATTTTTAATTGATAAAAATCACTAATTATAACATTATATAAATATTAGGGGCTGGAGTGATAGCGCAACAGTAGGGCAGTTGCCTTGCATGTGGCTGATCCGGCATCCCATATGGTCCCCCAAGTTAGGAGCGATTTCTGAGTGCATGGCCAGGAGTAACCCCTGAGCGTCACCAGATGTGGCCTCCCCATAAAAGAACCAAAAACATATATATATAAATATTAAAAGAAAAATGGAACTAAAATATCAAATATAGGAACCTAGAGACCATAATAATTTTATCAGTAAACAAATGCTAAGAGAAGTATAATAGAAATATATCCATTTATAGATTATAATGCCTCCAGAAATCTGCATTCAAAACTTAAATAATTGACATCTATAAAGAAGTAACCTAAAATCATCAGAATCACTTAATTTTATTCTAGTAAGGCAGCCATATGTGCCTATATATATTTCACATTGCCATGTCTCAGTGAGCATTATTTGAAGTGATATACATGATTATTGCTCTTATTTATATGAAATTTACTAAAAAAAGCTGCAATAACACCAAATAGTCAATATTTGGGGACTTTGGGTAGCAGACACCTGAGGGTGCTCAGGGTTTGTTCTTTGCTCTGAAATCAGAGATCATTCTCAATAGGGCTCTGGAACCATATGGGTTTCAGGATATCAAATCAGGGCCAGCAGAGAACAGGGTAAGATCCCTACCACAATATTATGTATCCAATCTTATTAAAATTCAATATTTGGAATAACAAATTTCTTTGATGCTAAAAAGTTAAAGGAATCTTGTTTTTGTCAAAAATTTATCAGAATTGTCTAGAACGTGAACTTCTTTCCAAAAAATAACTGTTCAGTGGTCCATAGAAAGTCTTCATTACCCTGTATATATCATATGATTTTCTTGTCAGAAAGCTCTTTTAGCTGGAAATAGAGTATTATAAATGTGTGAACTTCAAACTGCTTCTTCTCTCCCTGGCAGTTTTGTTTTTTTTTCCTTTTTGGCCATAATTTATCTCTCAGGTGAGATCTTCAACCTCAATACTTTACTTCTAGTTTTATGTTCATAGAACTAAAATAAAGAACATAAAACTTTATCAGTAAGACAAGAATATTTTCCAGAAATGAGTTATTTTACATTCAAGTAAGCAAAAATGTAACTATGTATAGATGTTTCTATTTATTATTTGATTCTGCCATAATTTTAGAAGAGCTTTTCTTCTCTGACATATCTAGGACTCTGAGATATATAAACTGGCCTTATTTGTGCCCCTTTAGGTAGAAAAGGTCAACTTTAACAGATCAAAGGCCAGAAAAACTGACAAACATAAAGAAATGGGCTTCCCTTCTACCAAGGAAAGAAGGTAGGAATGAAGGAGAAGCTAAAGAGCAAAAGATGCAAATGATAAAGTTTAGGGCCAAAAAGATAGTAAAAGAGTAAAGGTGCTTGCTTTGCAGGTGGCCAGCCTCAGGTTGATTTTCAGCACAAAGAGTTTTACAAACAGATATTTTTGTGTGTTTTATCCTAACACATAAGAAATTATAAAGCTAAAACATTCATGGTTAAATATTATCACTAAATATATATTTTAATAAAAATGCACATTACCCCTTAGAGCAGTGGTCCTCAAACTATGGCCCGCAGGCCACATATTGTATTTGTATCTGTTTTGTTTCTTCATTGCAAAATAAGATATATGCAGTGTACATAAGAATTCGTTCATAAGTTTTGTTTTTACTATAGTCAGACCCTCCAATGGTCTGAGGGACAGTGAGTTGGCCCCCTGTTTGAAAAGTTTGAGGACCCCTGCCTTAGAGTCATTATTTGTGATTGAAGTAAATAAACATGTAAGTTAACTTTTATTTTCATTTATATCTGTATAATAATCTTTATTATTATCTTATTAATATCTTTATATTAATTTACATTTTAAATGAACTATTATATTAATATTTTATTGCTAGGTGAAATATTTTTATTCGGATAATAATATATATTCTAACGTATATTTTAATCTATATTTATGGCTCATAGTTGATATTTGGAATTTCCTAAATCTGAGTGTAATAGAAGTGTCTCTTGTTAGGTTAATGAGGTGACTTTGGGGGAAAAACATAAGGATGGGAGTTGTTGCCTGAAGAATCAATCACATAATTAGAAGATTGGAACATCCAGTTTCACTATAGACCTCTAAGGAAAAAGAGGGGGCTAGAAACTAAAACCAACTGTCATTGATCAGTGAGCTCACTGGTTATACCTAAGAAATAAAACCTCTGAGAGAGAGAGAGAGAGAGAGAGAGAGAGAGAGAGAGAGAGAGAGAGAGAGAGAGAGAGAGAGAGAGAGAGATTTGGTTTTGAAGTGCTTCCATGTTGCCAGGTTCTATGCTCCATAAGGACAGTAGCTCTTCTGATTAGACTTCTCCAATGTTTATCTTCTTCTGACTCTTGATTTGTATACTTTCATATGTTCTATAATTAGTTAATGATTCAGGAAGGAAAAGATTTTTAGGGTTTTTAAACCATTTTAGCAAATTATTGGGCATTGTCAAGAATACCTCTGTTATTTAGCTTGTTGATATTTAGCAGGCAGAGACAATTGTACTGGCTTGACACCCACTTAATTTAGTAAATCTGGTATTCTCTCTAGGTAAATATGTCGATATTAGATCAAATACTCCAATATGCTGACAATGTCTGAAAATCTCTTATGATATATGGAAGTCAGCACATTTACCTTGAAATAGTCCAGGAATCTTAAATACTTTAAATTAAAAAGTAACAGTTGTACAAAAAATACATAAATGCCATCTCTATCTCTGTTCTTGCCCACTCTCCACGTCTACATATTCATTATCTTTTCAACCCTTTTTATTTCAGCACTTCTACATTATAGTCAGTATCAGAAAGATTCTCAGTTCTTATAAACCATAAGTGATGTATAAATTACATTAAATATTAGCTACTTGAGATCTCACAATCAATTTAAAAGTTAGTCAATTTTATGCCTTATATCTTACCTAAATTTTTATGACAAGAAAGCCTTAAAATCTTAATAAAATTATCTGGGAATTATAATACTTCTTACAATTTTATACTTTTTATTGATTACAATAAAAAATTCTGCATAATAATATCTAAAATATTTTATAGCAAGTTTATACATTCAATTGCTAAGATTTATTGGTAACAAATTTGATATTATAGCTAAATTAGTTTCCTCAAAATTTTTCTCTTGCTATGTTTATGTTTATGTTAATCTTACAACTGTAAGATGATACCCAGCTATTAACCCAAAACAAAGGTGTTCCCCCAATTTCCTCTCTCCTTTTCACCAAAATTTTTGACATGTAAAAACCCACCTGAATCACTTGACCTCTCCCCTCCTGGTGAATGATTATTGGTTTAATAAAGAAAAAGCAGTTTGGCTTGGCCCTCTCAGAGAGACATCATGAGAGAGATGCCATTAACTCCATCACTCTCTTCTAACTGACTTGGTTTGTTAATTGTTGGTGGCTGTCCTACTTGCTTCAGACCCATTACCTCAGGTTGGAATACACATATGGGGTGATTTTATAACTCTGGGATTTATTTTACAGATAATCTTTTTTATTATATTACCATTCCATCATGTAAATAATATTTCTGAGAATAGCATTATCAATTTGTACCACTATTTAAAAATTGGGCAGGACATCAAACCAGTGGGTTGATTTTTTGAACAGGCTTATCAAGATGATATTATGTCCATGCCATCAAGTATGCCCTACATTAGGGCAATTGTGTCTCCATTTGCCATTATAAATTAATGTGTTCAAAATTATTCCAATATCATCCATCAAAAGCATCACTCTAAAATATTCTGTTTATACTTCCAAAAAGTATTAATGAAACAAATTAATTATATCTCTGTGTCATATAATCTTGCATTGTCATTGCACATAGAAATGTAAAACATTGTTGTAGCACCACTACAATATTTCTTTCAAAACTTTAGTTTTTAGGCTCTGGTAGTTAATCCATCAGACCATAGATTGTATTGCATATGATCTTTCTTCATAATTCCACTGGTTTAAAATAGTTTTGTAAATTCAGTTGATTTGCTTAGTTTTTGCTTACTTTGTAATTCCTTAGAATTTTTTAAATTTCTATTCTATGTATTTATTTACTCTATCTTAACTCTACAGTTTTTGTGATGAGATATTCTAGTTTCTCTGAATTATCACTTCAACATGCCATCATTTGGGGATTTCATTTAACCCCTATAGAAATCCAAAAAAGATTCAAGTCACCTATAATCAAAGGTTTTTCAATGACCAAATCTTCCTGTTGAGTTCCATATGAAGTTGTCCATTCTGAATTGCAAGCATGCATACTTTTTTCATGACTTTCTTAAAGATAATTTGTTTTTATAAAATGAAGGTATGTGGCATCCCAGTATGGAACAAAATATATTAATGTCATGTTTCTACAGTGTTCACTTTGCACATTCTTGATAAATCTCATAATATTTAAAATGCCTTTATCATTATTATTTTCCTATGATCTGTGATCAGTGATCTTTGAAGTTAGTACTGCAGTTGTTTGGGGAGTCTCAATCACACTCAAAAACAATGGAAAATTTATTGATAAAAGTTGTTCTAATGCTCTGTCTACTCCAGTACAAGCTGATGTTCATTCTTACTCTCTTTGGCCTCTCTCTTTTCTTAAACATGACAATACTGAAATTAAGGTCTTTGAATAATCTCTGAACACAGGTTGGCACTATGTACTGTCATATATTCCCCTGCCCCCCCAAAAAGAAATAAAGTTTATTAATGTGCCTACAATGGTCTCTAAAAAATCAAATAAGAGTTAAATGCCTGCTATTTTAAATCAAAATCTAGTAATGATCAAGCTTAATGAGAAAAACTAGTCAAAACCTGAGACAGGTTAAAAGCTAGGTCCCTCGGGGCCTGAGAGATAACATGGAGGTAGGGTGTTTGCCTTGCAAGCAGAAGGACAGTGGTTCGAATCCCAGCATCCCATTTGGTCCCCTGAGCCTGCCAGGAGTGATTTCTGAATGTAGGGTTAAGAGTAACCCTCTGAGTGCTGCCAAGTGTGACCCCCCCAAAAAAATTTTAAAATAAAACTAGGTCCCTTCTACCAGTAACCAAATTATGCAAATGAAATGTTCTTGAAGGAAATTATAAATACTACTTCAGTGAACACCTAATAAGAAAGCAAGATAGTGCTATTGTTGATAAGGGGGAATGATCTGAGTAGAAGAGTAAATGAAGCATAGCATTTTCTTAAAGCAAAATCTATTCCAGAGCCAGGCCTTAACTCTTTTTGATTCTATAAATGTTCTTAGAGTGAGGAATCTGAGGGAAAGTTATGTTTTTGTTTTGGGACCATACCCAGTGTGCTACAGGTTTGGTCCTATCTCTGCATTCAGAGATCCCTCCTGATGGGGCTTGGTGAACCTTATGATGCTGAGATCAGACTTAAGTTGGACACATGCAAGATAAGTGCCTGACCTGATGTGCTATCCAGCCCCACAATAACACATACTACAGAGAAATTTTTCATATAAAGATCTATCAGTTCACTTTATTTTTAATGCTGTTTTATTTTTCAGAAATTACCATGGTGCCAGAGAAACAGTATTAAGCATAAGAGGAAAGGTTCTTGCCTTGCATGTAGCCACACTTGGCACCACAGATAGTCCCCTGAATATCAGCAGGATGATTCCCAAGCACAGAGATATGAATAGACCCTTATCATTACTGGGTGTGGCCCCAAACCAGAAAGAGACATAAAAGAAGAGAGAGAGAAATTATCATGATCTTCCCAATCTCCGGCAACTACTACTCTTTTACAATTACTATTGGTAGCCAATATAAGGGCAGCAGAAATAGCAAAATATGTTACAACCAAGGAAGATTCAGAAGCTGGTCAGCATTTTTTTAACAATAAAATATTTTAAGATAAGATATATACAAAATTTAAGAGAAAATGCTATTACACACTTAATAAAATAGAGTATGGTATAAATTTAACTTTTATAATGCAATGTGAAACCAAAAATATATGTGTTGCCCTTTACTGTGACATTCATTTTACTGCAGTTGTTTAGAAGCAACTCGGCAATCTCTCTGAAATGTGACTATATTTATCCAGAGATATCTTAAAAGAAACTGGGGACATGGTTCTACAGACATTACTTTTTCTGTTTCAGTTGCATGCATGTACACTGGTTCATCCTTTCCTTTAACTGTGGCATTAAACAGATTCTTCACATAAAGTGCTGATCTTCAAAGTCAGTGATATAACTTCTCTTTACTGTATGCTCAAATGAGATACTCTCCTGAGTGAGTGATTCATATTCATGTGCTTTATTTTAGCTCTGACCATTGAGGATATACAGAATTATCTTCTTGTCCTTTTGTTACACTATACCCCCATATTTATTGGTCACCTCTCTTCCTCTGTCAAAGGAAATGCATTCCTGATTTAGAGCCTAAATCACTATTCCTGAGAATTTCAGCTCAAAATAATTTCAATTCCTGGCTTCCTATCAGGCTGAAATGTCACCTTCCCAAATCCCTCACCTAATTTTTAATTCTGAATTAGTATTCCCATCCCAATGTACTCCATAACATAAATAAAGAAGCTTCCAGAAGTAATACGGTTTTGCCAAGAAATGGTAAAAAAATGATTAGCAATTTGAGGTGGCATATGTGCCATTAATATTTTAAGGCAAAGCCCTGAATGTTAATTTTTCCAACTTAAGAAATTGAAAGTCTTATTTATTCATAAAATAATACCAGAAGTATTGGAATAAAAATCATTTCATTTTCATGAGTTGTATATTAATTTTCATTTTAATTTTTTCTAAAAGAATATTCTATATAAGAAGTATAATAAGAAATAATAAATCAAAAACAAATTTCTTTTAAATTTTTGGGCCACACTTGGTGGCACTCAGGAATACTCATGGGTCTGTGCTCAGAAATTGCTCCTGGCAGGTTACAGGTATCATATGGGATGCCAAGAATCAAACCCAAGTTTGTCCCAAGTCAGCCACACGCAAGATAAACACCCTACAGCTATGCCATCTCTCCAACCTCAGAAACAAAAAAAAATTAAAGGCAATTAGCACCATTGCTTAGTACAGATATTGTTGAGTGACTATATATACATTATATGTGCCTAGGATATGAATGTTGTTGAGTTACTACACATACAGCAAATACAGAAACTGAAAATATAATATAGTATGTAGGTACTTGCTTGCATACAACTAACCCAGATTCAATTCCTGGTACCCCAGATGGTCAGACAAATATTGCCAAGAATAATCCCTGATCACAGAGCTAGGATTAAGTTCTGAGTACCAAAGGGTATGGCACCAAACAAAAAATAAAACAAAACAAAATGACAAACCAATTTTTATTTATTTTATTGAAAAGCATGTATCACATAGTTGACATAGTTGATCATAAAACATTTGTTTTAAGCTAAGTGTGAGAAAAATATTTAAAAGAAAAAAAGAATAAGTACAGAGACAATTTTTCAATGTATTTCTTTTTATTTATTCTTAATAATATGTTTATTTAAGCATCATGATTACAAACATATTTGTGGTTAGGTTTCAACTATAAAAAATCAACAACACCCTTCACCAGTTCAACCTCCCACAACCAATGTCCCCTCATCTCCTTTCTTTCCTACCCCTGTGTTTAAAACAGGCATATTACTTCTTTTTTTATTTTTTATTTTTATTGCGGTCAAAGTGAATTACAATTATTCCACAGACATATTTAAGGCACATAGTGACAATGAAGAATGAATGAGGGGCATTCCCACCACTAGTGTTGTCTTCCCTCCATCCCTGTTCCCAGCATGCATCCCACATCTCCCTCTTTTACCCACCCATACTGCTAGTGTAACTGTTCCCCACTTGTACAGCTTCTTGTAAATTGGGTATTGATTCTGTTGTCGTTGACTATGGGTTTGGTGTTCAAGTCTGGTCATTTTTCATTTCCACTAAATGTTCATCAACTGTCTGGTCTTAGTACTATCCATTTTCCCCCTAAAATTATGAGGCTGAACAAGATGATTTCAGTAATGTGGTTCTGTTGGTGATATACAGAAAGATAAAGGAGAATATAAAACAAAAGCAAATAGAGAAAAAGAAAAAGAATAAAAGAAGGAACTAAGAGGAGACTTATAAATTTCCCTTTTGAAGGAGAAAGTGGGGGGCAGAAAAGGGTTACAAAACAAAGCAAAACAAAACAAAACAAAAAAAAACACCCAAAACCAGAAACAAAACAAAAAAACAATAGGGCAGTAATAACAAAAGTACAAAAAGAACAAAAAAAAGAAGAACCAAAAAGAAAAGCCCAAACAAAAAAATAAATAAAAACAAAAACAGTCAAAAAAAAACCCAAAAACATACCAGCTACTTCTTAAAAAGTTTTGTGTTTCTTCTTCTTCTTTTTTCTTTCTTTTTTTTTTTTTTTTTTTTTTTTTTTTTTTTTTGCAAAGGCACAGGGGAAATTAGAAAGGAAATTCCTTGGCCTAAGTGATACAGGATTTCTCCACCCTTAAAGCATACTGCCATGGGAACTACACACTCCATACCTGCTCATTTTCACACCACAAGTTCTTTTTATGGCGCCAGAGAACTTTCCAGTCAGTTGTGGATGATGACATCATACCACTGTAGCTAGAGATCTTGTTATTTGTGTAGGTCATAGGACAAAGGCTAGAAGAAAGCTGTTGTTTTGTTTTTTGTTTTTACGGTTCTAGAAGTTCTGTTTCATCCCTGTTGTTGTAATCAGTCTTCTGTAATTAGTGGTCTTGGTTTTTGTTCAGACCCTAGAACAGAGCCTAGGATAGTCTTTCAGTATGGTTCCAGAAATTCTGTTCAGTTGTAGTTGTCAAAGTCAGACTTCTGAGATTAAAGATCCTAGCCTTAGCTAGGATCTTTGTCATTGGTCCCTTGATAGATTCTGCCCAGTCCATGTTTGTCAAGGTCAGTCTTCTGTAGTTAGCGATTTTGGTTTTTGCACAGAGCAAAGGGCTGTCATTTCTCCTAATTGCATCAGACCAGTAGGTGATGAGATAGGGCAACCCTCTCTTAGATCAAGTTGTTGCCGTTTCCTCATGTCAGGGTGTCATATCAAAACTGTTGCAAGTTAGTGCCAGAGCAGTATTAGGAATTTCTCAGGGAGGAATTTGGTTCCTGATGCTGTTGTTGGGACCTGTGTCAGTTCCATGTCTGGGTTCTGGGATTCTGGGTTGAATGGTCACTGTCCAATCACATGGAGAATAAGTTGGGTTCACATGGCATATGCTTAAGGTGGGAGGCTTCCCTGTATTATGAAATTTATGGGTTCTTATCCCTACTAGATAAGAGTTTATTTCTGTGAATAAGATTTCCCCTTATTTAGAGTGTCTATGCAAAGGGAGATGGAGCCAAATTATATTTCTGATGAAATTGGGGGTAGAGATTGATAGTCTACACATTCTCTGTGCCCTGGTTTTGAAGTGAGCTTTTATCCCAGGCAAGACTTTTTCTTGTAGGTTTTTGTACCAAGTTGAGCCAATTCTGGTGAAGTTGAAGAGAAGAAAAAGAAAAAAAAAAAAAATATATATATATATATGCATATAATAGAAGAAATAAATAAAATTAAATTTAACAAAAGGAATTAAAGAAAAAGTGCTGTTTAAGAGGTTAACTTATATTTGGGGTTAAATAGACTAGGGGGTATTTTTATAGAGGTATTAAACACATACTGGAAATATAGGCTTCCCCATTTAGTCTTTTGAGATTTTCTTGTGCAGGGTGTAATCACAAATCGTGTTTTTTGAATTTGAGGAATGTTTTGCAGTCATAAGGGATCTGGTAGTGTCCTTGGGATGGGAGTTCTTCTGGGGCTGAATCAGTAGCATGCAACAGTCCATGATTAGGAGGTGGGAAGAAGGGCCATAAAGCATGAGTCAGCAGGAGTGTTGGTTGTAGTTTCTTGCCAAGGTAAGAGATGTGGGACTAAGAAGGTGTCCTTTTGGTTTGGAAGTTGGGTGGCGGTTTATTGGGACAGAAAGTTTGTCTCCATACCTAATGGGTTGAGGACTGAGGGTAGAGAGGGTTAAATAAGGAAGGATAATGGATCAGGGTTGGGGAATGAGAAGATAGAAACATTTCTGACAGGGGGAGAAGGAATAATACGTAAGAGGTTGCTATATACACTTTAGACATGGCTTGTTTACATTTTAGTTTTGGCAATCAGAGAGGAGTCCACTGTCAACAAACTCATGCCCACATAAAGACAGACATTCGAGTTCTATTCTTAGGTTGATTTTGGAGGCCTGCCTCATAGGCTGGGCCTGAGATCTTAAGAAGTAATTGGGTTAATAAGAGATAAATAATTGGCTAAGATACAGATTAGGAGAAAAAGGGGAAACAAAAGATAAGAGAGAAGAAAAGAATAAGTAAATACAATAAAATTAGGTTAAAAGAGTTGGACTGGCGTCAGTGTTGGAGGGTTTTCCACATTCAAGGTTCTTCATCACTGACAGGAGTGGTCTTTGCTAGATAAAGGTTTCAGAGTTATATAACGGCCATAGCTTTTCACTATAGGCACAGTTTTCATGTGTAGAGAACTAAGTAATGTGGTAATGTGGGCAATAAGGTGTGGCTACCCTAAGTAGTCTTGTCCTCTGCATCTTAAGTATGGAGATACCTTTCCTAAGGAGCAACTGACTGTGAGAGCATTATTTAACATAGATTGTATTATTTAGCATAGAAGAATAAAGAAGAGAGGGAGAGAAGAAGTAGAGAGAAAGAGAAAGAGAGAGAAAAAGAAAAGAAAAAGAAGTAGTGGTTTACCAAAACATGTTCAATGAGTAAGACTTGTAACTTAAGTCTGTGATGTACCATTTAGTGTTCCAGTGGTCTGGATGATCATATGATTTGGGACCTGGGAAAGGTGTGTGCCGCTCCCCACCTGGGTTCCCAAATGTGCACAGGCATATTACTTCTTTCTCTCCCCACCATTGTCATGATAGTTGTTAGTGTAGTTATTTCTCTAACTGCACTCACCTTTCTGATAAGCTTTATATTATGGCTGGTCTTTTAGCCCTCATCTCTATTGAGAGAAAAACAAATTTGTAAAAATTCTTTTTATTTTAATTGGGGGTGAATTTAAGACCACACCCAAAGGAGCTCAGGATTACTCCTGTCTCTGTGCTCAGAAATCTCTCCAGGCAGTCTCAGGGAACCATATAGGATACAGGGGATCAAACCTGGGTCAGTTGTGTGCAAGGCAAATGCCCTACTGCTATACTATTACTCTGGTCCCAAATTTGTGACAATTCTTATATCTCCAATAAGGTCATTTTCAGAAGGTTCAGTAAGTTCTTGTTTCTAGCTGACTCTTCTGTTTCATCATTTGGTTCTGAACATTAGGTGACTTTTACATATTGGCATGTTCCTATATAAATGATAGTATTTAAAAACTTGAGTTGCCATGGGATTCTTGAAGCACTGCTGTTGATACTATTCCTTTTGTGGGGTATGTTTTCAGCTACTAGGTCTTCTGGAAGTATGAAAAGGTGGAGGAGGGTGTCAATGCTCACTCCAAAAAATTTCTGGTAATATCAGTCCAAATACTAGCATAACTGGAGTTTTGGTCAGATTAGTGTCTCTGCACAGAGTTGTAAAGAAGGGTCATAGACTAAGCAGTTATTCTGGATGACTGTAAGATAACACCCAATATTAACCCAGAACAAAGGTGTTCCCCCAATTTCTTCTTTTCTTTTCACTTAGCCCTTTGATATGTAATAGTTCACCTAGATGTTAGTCTAACTTACCTCACCCAGTTGGTACCGGTGAGTAAAATTAATACTGAGAATTGGTGCTGAGAATGAAAAAAGAGTCGTTTGGTTTAAAGGGAGAAGCAAACTGATGCCATGATTCTTTCCTGATTGGCTCTGAGGATACACTGCTTCTTCAGATCCATCTGCCTGGGGGTAGAAATATGTCGTGTAGGGTGAATTCACAACTTGGGGATTTATTTTACAGTTGGTCCTAGAATAGGTCCAAGGATCCAAGATGATCCCAATGATGGTAAGCACCTTGACCCTCGTGGATTATCACTATGACGGCCTCCTGAGGTGGACTGAGTGTGCAGTGCACCAGCACATCAGAGTACATGTCCCATATTCTGAATATAGCAGAGACCCCTCAGGAGGGACAGAAGCAGGCAGTGAATGGGAATGAGCTGAAGACTCTGATCAGTGCCCAGAGGCCAAGGCCCACCACCTTTCTTCTACCAAAGGTGCTACGTGCAAGGACCTAGGCCCCAACCTGCATCAGCTTATCAAAATTACTAATGGGGTAGAAGCCAAAGAGAAAGCCCCATTTGAGGGGAACTAACAGTAGCGAAATGAGCGGGTTCCTCCCAACCAGATTTCAGCTCAGGCGTCTAAGGCCTTTTTCCATCCCAGACAACCTCAGCAGCCTCCCACAGAAAGTAAATATGGAAGAATAGAGAAGATGAAGGATCCAAGCCAAGCTGGAGCCCAATTGATAAGCTGCTTTCAGAACCTCCTGAAAATTTTTTCTAGGTTAATTTTTCAATCTTATTTGCATCAGTCATTATATTGCTGGTTAAACTGTGTCTTCTATCTATGTAGAGTTTAATAGCTACTGTTTTGTTCTATGCCCCACTGCAAACAGAAAAGTTTGTATCCAAACAGAAAATTTTGTATCCAAAATTATTAGTAGTTTAATAGTAGTTTGCATAGTTTCAGGGAAATGCATAATGTTGTTAGATTTTTAATAGTTCTCAGCTATCCCAGTCAATATTTCCCAATTGCTATGATGCTTCATTTTGTATATTAAGTAGCAATATATTCTCATATTATGTCTGCAAAAATGATCTAATATCTTTGTCCACAGAAGCTGATGAAAAAGGAACTTGGATGTTACAGACTCTTATTACGGTATTGCAGTGCTCATTATAGGAATCTTTTAACAGATTTATTTTCAATATATATGTGTGTGTGTATATATATATGTATATATATATATATATATCTGAAGAAATGTTCTTATGATTTTGTTAAGGTAAGTTTTGTGTGTGTGTGTGTGTTTTGTTTTTTGGGCCACACCCATTTGACGCTCAGGGGTTACTCCTGGCTATGCGCTCAGAAATCGCCCCTGGCTTGGGGGGACCATATGGGATGCCAGTGGATCAAACCTCGGTCCGTCCTATGCTAGCGCTTGCAAGGCAAACACCTTACCTCTAGCGCCACCTTCCCGGCCCCTTGTTTAGGTAAGTTTATAAAAAAGGAACTTGGAGGTTATAGACTCATATTACAGTGCTTGGTGTAAGAATGTTTAAGAATTTATTTTCAAATTAAGTATATCTCAGAAAGGTTCTAATGTTTATGTTCAGAAACATCTGAACATGAAAAATTTTGTGATGTGCATAAAACAAATACAAAAAAAGCTAATTTTTTTATTTTTTTATATATTTTATTTAAACACCTTGATTACATACATGACTGTGTTTGGGTTTCAGTCATGTAAAGAACACCACCCATCACCAGTGCAACATTCCAATCACCAATGTCCCAAATCTCCCTCCTCCCCACCCGACCCCCGCCTGTACTCTAGACAGGCTTTCCATTTCCCTCATACATTCTTATTATTAGGACAATTCAAAATGTAGTTATTTCTCTAAATAAACTCATCACTCTTTGTGGTGAGCTTCCTGAGGTGAGCTGGAACTTCCAGCTCTTCTTTCTTTTGTGTCTGAAAATTATTGTTGCAAGAATGTCTGTTATTTTTCTTAAAACCCATAGATGAGTATGACCATTCTATGTTTTTCTCTCTCTCTCTGACTAATTTCACTCTGCATAATAGATTCCATGTACATCCATGTATAGGAAAATTTCATGATTTCATCTCTCCTGACAGCTGCATAATATTCCATTGTGTATATGTACCACAGTTTCTTTAGCCATTCGTCTGTTGAAGGGCATCTTGGTTGTTTCCAGAGTCTTGCTATGGTAAATAGTGCTGCAATGAATATAGGTGTAAGGAAGGGGTTTTTGTATTGTATTTTTGTGTTCCTAGGGTATATTCCTAGGAGTGGTATAGCTGGATCATATGGGAGCTCGATTTCCAGTTTTTGGAGGAATCTCCATATCGCTTTCCATAAAGGTTGAACTAGACGGCATTCCCACCAGCAGTGGATAAGAGTTCCTTTCTCTCCACATCCCTGCCAACACTGTTTATTCTCATTCTTTATGATGTGTGCCATTCTCTGGGGTGTGAGGTGGTATCTCATCGTTGTTTTGATTTGCATCTTCCTTATGATTAGTGATGTGGAGCATTTTTTCATGTGTCTTTTGGCCATTTGTATTTCTTCTTTGTCAAAGTGTCTGTTCATTTCTTCTCCCCAATTTTTGATGGGATTAGATGTTTTTTTCTTGTAAAGTTCTGTCAGTGCCTTGTATATTTTGGAGATTAGCCCCTTATCTGATGAGTATTGGGTGAATAGTTTCTCCCACTCAGTGGGTGGCTCTTGTATCCTGCGCACTATTTCCTTTGAGGTGCAGAAGCTTCTCAACTTAATATATTCCCATCTGTTAATCTATGCTTTCACTTGCTTGGAGAGTGCAGTTTCCTCCTTGAAGATGACTGTAATCTCAATGTCCTGGAGTGTTTTGCCTATGTGTTGTTCTATATATCTTATGGTTTTGGGTCTGTTATCGAGGTCTTTAATCCATTTGGATTTTACCTTCATACATGATGTTAGCTGGGGGTCTAAGTTCAATTTTTTGCAAGTGGCCATCCAGTTGTGCCAACACCACTTGTTGAAGAGGCTTTCTCTTCTCCATTTAGGATTTCCTGCTCCTTTATCAAAAATTAGGTGATTGTATGTCTGGGGAACATTTTCTGAGTATTCAAGCCTATTCAACTGATCTGAGGTCCTGTCCTTATTCCAATACCATGCTGTTTTGATAACTATTGCTTGTAGTAAAGTTTAAAGTTGGGGAAAGTAATTCCTCCCATATTCTTTTTCACAGGAATACAAGGATGGCTTAACATCCATAAGTCTATCAACATAATACACAACATCAACAACAAGAAAAATAAAAACCACATGATCATATCAATAGATGCAGAGAAAGCATTTGATAAGGTACAACACCCATTCTTGATCAAAACTCTCAGCAAGATGGGAATGGAAGGAACCTTTCTCAATATAGTTAAGGCCATCTACCACAAGACAGTGGCAAATATTATCCTCATTGGAGAAAAACTAAAAGCCTTCTCTCTAAATTCTGGCACAAGACAAGGCTGTCCTCTCTCACCACTCCTATTCAACATAGCACTGGAAGTACTCGCTGTAGCGATTAGACAAGAAAAAAGGTATCAAGGGAATCCAGATAGAAAAGGAAGAAGTCAAGCTTTCACTGTTTGCAGATGACATGATATTCTACTTAGAAAACCCTAACGACTCTACCAAAAAGCTTCTAGAAACAATAGATTCATATAGCAAGGTGGCAGGCTACAAAATTAACACACAAAAATCAATGGCCTTTCTATACACCTATAGTAATAAGGAAGAAATGGGCATAAACAAAACAACCCCATTCACAATAGTGCCACACAAACTCAAATATCTTGGAATCAATTTGACTGAAAATGTGAAGGACCTATACAAAGAAAACTATAAAACTCTGCTCCAAGAAATAAGAGAGGACACTCGGAAATGGAAACACATACTCTGCTCATAGATTGGCAGGATTAACATCATCAAAACGGCAATACTCCCCAAGGCATTATACAGATTTAATGCGATCCCTCTAAAGATACCCATGACATTCTTCAAAGAAGTGGAAAAGCTGAAATTTTTGAAAATGATGTATGCAATCTAACCTGTGATGCTTTTACATACAATTTTTACTGTGCCTAAGCAAAAAAAGAACCACTTTTATAAGTTCTGATCTGAGATTCCCACCTCTGGCAGAGAACAGTAGAACAAAACTTATGTAGCCTTTCTAAACTTTTGTTTTGTTTGGAACATAAGGAAGGAAATGTAAGAAAGCATCCAAATATTAACCCCAAACTATTTCCTCTTTCCTTTACACCTAGCCCTTTGAAATGTAAAAGTTCACCTGGATCTTACTCTACTCTCCTCTGCCTGGTTAATTTTATATTGATAATAAATAAACCAGTTTTGGCATGGCATGCAAAGATACCATGAGGAGCAGACTGACTCCATTACTCTCTCCTGACTGGCTCGATTTACTAATTCTTTGCTGCTACCCTGCTTCTTCAGACATGTTTGCTTGAGGTTGGAAATATGGTAGTTGGGATTATTTCACAACATGGAGATTTATTTTACAGCAAACATGGCTTTGGCAGGGCAGGGTCTTGAACTGCCTTCTCCTCCCAACATTGCCAACTTTCAATTATGTGGCCTATTTACCCATAATTTTTCATGGTTTGGTTTACATCTCTTTCAATAATTCCACTCTTTGACAGATTTATGCAATTTGACACTGTAGTATGAATTAAAAGGTGCTTTAATGAAGGACAGATACAAAATCTCTTACTCTTTCTGATGTTAACAGTATATCACTTTGAGTTCTTCCCTTCCTTTCCATTACAAAAACATTATTTTTGAAAGATTCAAAGGCTTCTGGAAATTATAGCAAATTCATGTTGAATTGTATGTTAATGGGATAGGATTGAAGAATGGGGTAGCACAAAGTTCTCTTCCACAGGAAATACCTGCTAGACCCTAACCAAGAGAGTGGTTCTGCATGCTAAATGTCTAGGATATGATTTTTTCCTATCAATAATTTAAGATTCTAATCTTAAAGTACAGTGGAAAAAACTGGGGATCTCAAGTCTTGATCTAATAAAAGTTCTAGGTTTGTTCAATACTGTGGCCATTGTTTCAATTACAATTAATCAAAATGATAAATTCTGATCCTCAATGGCAACTTTAAGTGCTCAATTTTATAGAACATTTTACTTATCAGAGAAGCTCCAAAGAGGTGGCTTTGAACATAGACCAAAAAGCTACAGGTCACAGGCTAACTTATGCCTGATTTATGAAATAAATTTTCCATGTTAAATGACTGAAAAAATTTTAAAAGAAAACAACATTGAATATTATGTAAATTTTAATTTCTAAAGACAATATTTATTTAAATATATCATTATTGGGGCCGGAGCAATAGCACAGTGGTAGGGCTTTTGCCTTACAACATATAAAAATTATGTAAAATTTTAATTTCTAAAGACAACAAATATTTATTAAAATATAGCATTATTGGAGCTGGAGCAATTGCACAGTGGTAGGGTGTTTGCCTTGCAGGTGGCTGACCCAAGACAGACCTGGGATCAATTCCTGATGTCCTATATGGTCTCTCAAGCCAGGAGTGATTTCTGAGCACATAGCCAGGAGTAACCCCTGAGCGCCACTGGCTGTGTCCCCAAAACAAACAAACAGAAATGTAGCATTATTCATGCATTCACATATTGTATATGTGTACTTTCATAATAACAAAGCTGATTATTTGTGGCAGTAAGACATGTGACAACAGATTTGAAAAATACTATTTGGCCCTTTACAGAAAATGTTTGATGACCCCTGCTGTAGAGGGAGGAGCTAAGGTCGCAAAAACTTTATACTTTTTGAGTGCTGAGAGTTTAAGAGGAGATGAGGTAATAATTACACTAATGAGTGGACAGGTATGCTAAATGATTTTTCACTTCTGGGGAGAAAGGCAATTGTTAAGACTATTAGTGTTGGAGAGGTTAAAGGGGGATAATTTATTTTTTACCAATACTGATGGACAGCTAGATACTAGAGTATGAACATTATATTTTTCTCTACAACTTCAGTGTACTAGAGCTTACCACTATGCCAAAAACTTAAATAAAAAATAGAATAGTGGGAAAAAAATAGAAGGAAAAGCTCCAGTACTTTGCACTTTCAAAAGGATCCTTGATCTCTGCAAGAAACCTGATGAATTCTCTGTAAATGAGCACAGCATTAACTCTTCCTGTAGCAGTACAGCTAACAGGCAGGCCAGGGCTAATGGCATCATTAGGCTTCAAACCAGGTGTAAGTCTAATCCAAGTGGAACATATGTGACAGCATCCTCTGTGAACTGCCAGATCTTCCCTCCACCTGAAGAAAGCCTGCTGACTGTGTTTTGTGAAAAGATTTCATTACATAAGGGTAATCATCACAAGTCAAGAAATGCCCAGGGTCACTCACCATCACTGCAGGAGTTAGATGTTACAGTGACTTGTCATAAAATGATATAAAAAACGGGGGTTTCTTGCAGAAGAATGCAAGAGATCATGAAAGAATACCTGAAATGGAAAAAAAAAAAAGATGAAAAGGCATCTACGAGCTTAATAAAGGAGATAGACTTCAGGAAAATTTTGGGTCACTTGCTATGACAAGAAATTCTCAGTTTAGGACTCTTATAGAGAAGACTCCAAATATTCTTCTCCCTAATAATGAACCTGACATGGTATTTCATTTTCTCAAGGAGGTGCCAAGTAATCACTTGCCTCCAGCGCTAATATAATCACTTTGGGAAATATGGGTTTCTCAGCATGGCATCAAATGCCCTGAGTTTGAATCGCATCCTCTATTAGTAGCCTCATTTTTTCTCACCTATAAAAGAAGTTTCCAACTTATAAATTTGCTTTAATGAATAATTAAGATAGTTCAAGTAAAAATGCTTACTACTGAGATAGGCAAGAGCAATAAATAAGAGAAGCTGATGAAGAGCACAATGTTAACGGCTAAATCAATGCCAATCTCTGCCCCACCTTTTTTGCAAACAGATTCTGGATAACCTTCAGTCATTTTCTAGATCTAAGCAATGAATTATGATCTAATTATGCATCCTAAAAACCTCAACTTGTTCACCATTTTCCCAGCCTCCTTTGCGTTTAGAACTTGTCAGGTGTTCCAGTTCCTGGATAAGAATGATGATTAGGAAAAAGAAGCTCCAGGAAGCATTTTGCTCTTAGGAGGAATGAGGTAGTAACAAAGAACAAATAGGAAGTGTCATAGGAATTTCAGAATCAATATGTTAAGTCCTCTTTGACACTGACTTTCTAAAGTGAAAAAAGTAAACCTCTGTTAGGTATTATATGAATTCCATCTCTTCTTAAAAAATGTACTAGATGTAATAAGCTAGCCAGTTTGTACTAGCAAAAGAAAATGTTTAATTTCCATAGAAACTGGCTGATATGGGGGAATGGGAAAATAAAGTTCCCAGTCCTCTAGGTTTTCTTCTGGGAAGTGTGCCCTTAAATCCTGCTCTCTAATCTTCTATCAGAATCTGCAGTGTCATGGAGAGATAGTAGTCACTGCTATAAATAAACACACTTTCCTTTATGATGTACCTTCCTATATGATAGAGGAGCTAGAGAGACACAAACAATAATTTTTAAAATAGATAAGTTTTTGTGTGCTTACTCTCTGTCCACAACTGTTCTAAAAATATCATACATGCCAGCTCAATTTAACAAAATTTTCCATTGATGGTAGATAATTATACACCTTGTGTTTACACATGCAAAAACTGAGACACAGAAGAGTTAAGGAATTTGCTTTAGGTCACAGCTTGAAGGAGCTAAACTCAAGCAAACTGAGTCTGTAGATCTGAAGTACTACATGCATTACATACTAGTTACTTCCCCCTCAAAGGATGGCAAAAACAAAAATAAAACTGAAGCTTAGTAAGGTAAGGAATTAGAATTGATCTGGTGAATTGATCTGGCAGACCTTTAAACCCCAGTCTCACATTTTGCCAAATCATCTATTTATCAATCTCTTGGAACCTATGGACAGTTGATTTAGAATATTAGATGATCTAAATGTCTACTAATTGCTAGAAGACAGTGGAAGGTCATAGTTTTGCAAGCTATGAGGAAGAGATTCATAAGCAGTGAAAAACTTTCCTGAAAAGAAATATAAGACAACCACCCAGAATTTTGTAGTTTTGGTGTCATTTATCCTGAACTCTACAACCACCCAGAATTTTGTAGTTTTAGTGTCATTTATCCTGAACTATATCAGTTCTTCTAGATGTCAGGTTATGTTCTAAGTCTCAGTCTCCTCTTCCACCACCAGCATTTTCAGCCTCTCTCCACCCGAGCAATTGTCCTTCTGTGTGTTCAAATAATGAAGAAGAAGAAGAAGAAGAAGAAGAAGAAGAAGAAGAAGAAGAAGAAGAAGAAGAAGAAGAAGAAGAAGAAGAAGAAGGAGAAGAAGAAGAAGAAGAAGAAGAAGGAGGAGGAGGAGGAGGAGGAGGAAGAGGAGGAGGAGGAGGAAGAGGAGGAGGAGGAGGAAGAGGAGGAGGAGGAGGAGGAAGAGGAGGAGGAGGAAGAATAAGAAGGAGGAGGAGGGAGGAGGAGGAGGGAGGAGGAGGAGGGAGGAGGAGGAGAAGAAAGGTGGAGGAGGAGGGAGGAAGAAGAAGAAGAAGAAGAAGAAGAAGAAGAAGAAGAAGAGAAGAAGAAGAAGAAGAAGAAGAGAAGAAGAAGAAGAAGAAGAAGAAGAAGAAGAAGAAGAGAAGAAGAAGAAGAAGAAGAAGAGAAGAAGAAGAAGAAGAAGAAGAAGAAGAAGAAGAAGAAGAAGAAGAAGAAGAAGAAGAAGAAGAAGAAGAAGAAGAAGAAGAAGAAGAAGAAGCCAGATCTCATCTAATTTTCTGTAAGCTGGTTGCTGGGGAAAACAGGAATATACAAGATTGGGCTAAATTATCATCTTTGGAAAGAATAATTCTGTTAAATAAGACAACTATAATATTCTCTTTTTCATCTTGCACCTGAACTAAATGATGTCTATTTCAATTTAATAGAAAGGAGCTACTCACTGTTCGATTTTATACTCCATTATTTTTGATAAAAAAAATTATTGAGCCCTTGCAATATGATAGAATATGATAGACATGGCATCAAATAATACTACAAGACAAAAACTATACCCTCCATTTTATTTCTTTTGAAGTAGAGAGGTAGGTTGAGGCCCTTTCGCAATAACTTTAAGAAGCAAAACCACAAGATATAATGTGGAAAAAAGAAACAGGGCTGAGAAATAGTACAGCAGGTAAGACTCTTGCCTTGTAGAGATTTGACCCGTGTTCATTCCTGGCACTGTATATTCTCCCATGAGCCTTATCAAGAGCACAGAGCCAGGAGTAAGCCTTGAGCACAACCAAGCATGGCCATAAAGAAAAATAAATATAAAAGAGTTTCTGTCTTTTCCTCAGCCCCAGACAGAGGATACCAACCCAAAGAGGAATGCTGGAATTCTTCAATAGAAGACTCAGATTGAATGGTGGTCATGTAAATCCAAGTCCTTCCTCTCTAACACTCTACAAGTGAAATCTAATCTACACAGAAAGTCTCAAACTTGGAAGGACAATGAACATCAGTTTTGCAAAAGCAAGCCTTGCACATTTTACACACTTCACGCTGTGGGTACCTACATTTCAACTGGGGATCCATTAGTTCTTTCTTTTGCTCTGTCACCCACATATTTAATTTAAGGTAAAGAATTTCTTTCTCCTACTATATAAAGGTTTTTCTTCACTCTCTAGCCTCCCTAATAAAACTACTTACTCCATTATTAATCTTCTGGTGAAATTCTGTTTTAAGAAACTATCATAATAATTGAGAAGACAGAGATCAGAGCTGACATTTCCTCCCAGGCATGTCACTGTCCAAGCTAGGAGTGGGACAAGCAGAACAATAGAGCAACCTCTACTGTGACACCATCCTGCTTAGTGGCTCCCTACGTAACTCAGTAGAAATTTTAGGAGTAGAAACAAAATTTTATGTTACATTAACTTTTCTTATATTCTCTTATAGACTCAATGAACAGAACCTTAAATTCCCTAGGAAGCAGCAGCTCCTCTGTAAGGGTCCAGCTGGAAAGTACTTAGCATTTGAATTGAGAAATTATTAAAGACAATAAAGCTTTTAACTCAGGGCTCCAAAAAACCCTGACTTTTTTAGTATTTGACAAAGGCCTTAAGGATTTACTCCCCTTGCCCACTCTTTTTTACTCTAAACACTATTGCTTTGTTGCATATCACTCTGGAGATTGTCTACAGCCTTCAGGAATCTACACAAAACTGTTACCCTCTAGCCTAAACACTTCTCCCAAAAACACAATATCAAGAAAATAAAACCTGTTTTCTTCACACAAAAACACGCAAAGGTTGGATGGATGAATAGTACTTGTGAAGTGGCAGGTTTCTGTGTTGCTCCACAGTTTCCAGGCTCTTCACTTACTTTAGGAATAAAAATTTTGAACAATAAACATGCTCAGACTCAGAATTAGAAACAGAAAAGTTGTTAAAAAGTAGAAGATAAATTTAGCAAAGCAGTGGCACAGCGGTAGGTATTTGCCTTGCACACGTCTGATCTAGAAGGGACTGACATTCGATTCCCGGGTGTCCCATATGGTCCCCCAAGCCAGGAGCGATTTCTGAGTGCATAGCCAGGAGTAACCCCTGAGCATCACCGGGTAAGAACCAAAATAAAAAATAAAAAAAAAAAGTAGATGATAGAATCCTTTGACTGGAAACAATTTAACACCTGGAAGTTAAACAGCCTCATGCTCAATAACCAGTGGGTCCGAGATGAAATCAAGGAGGAAATAAAAAGGTTCCTGGAAACAAATGACAATAAAGACACAAATTATCAGAACTTATGGGACACAGCAAAAGCAGTACTGAGAGGAAAATTTATAGCTTTGCAAGCACACATCAGGAAGGAAGAAGGAGCTTACCTGAGTAGCTTAATGACACAGCTAATAGAACTAGAAAATGCTCAACAAAAGGACCCAAGAATAGGAAGACAGAAGGAAATAACAAAGCTGAGAGCAGAAATCAACAAAGTGGAAACTCAAAAAACAATCCGAAAGATAAACGAAAGCAGAAGTTGGTTCTTTGAAAAAATAAACAAGATTTATAGACCACTGGCAAACCTAACAAAGAAAGAGAGAGAGAGAAACTTGATAACTCGTATCAGGAATGAAAAAGGAGAGATCACTACTGATATGACAGAGATTCAAAGGGTAATCAGAAACTACTTTGAAAAACTCTACGCCACTAAAAATGAGAACCTGGAAGAAATGGATAAATTCTTGGACTCTTATAATCTTCCACAGTTGAAAGAAGAGGATGTAACATATCTAAACACCCCCATCACCATTGATGAAATTAAAACAGTAATCAAATGTCTGCCGAAAAACAAAAACCCAGGTCCAGATGGATTCACTAATGAATTCTATCAAACTTTCCAAGAGGAACTACTGCCAATCTTGGCAAGACTCTTTCATGAAATTGAACAAACAGAAACACTTCCAAATAGCTTTTATGAATCCAACATCACCTTGATACCTAAACCATCAGAGACGCTACCAAAAAAGAAAATTACAGACCAATATCACTGATGAATGCAGATGCAAAGATCCTCAACAAAATCCTGGCAAATAAAATTCAATGCCTCGTTAAGAAGATCATCCACTATGATCAAGTAGATTTTATCCCAGGAATGCAAGGCTGGTTTAACATCCGTAAATCTATCAACATAATACACAACATCAATAACAAGAAAAATAAAAACCACATGATCATATCAATAGATGCAGAGAAAGCATTTGATAAGGTACAACACCCATTCTTGATCAAAACTCTCAGCAAGATGGGAATGGAGGGAACCTTTCTCAATATAGTGAAGGCCATCTACCACAAGCCAGTGGCAAATATTATCCTCAATGGAGAAAAACTGAAAGCCTTCCCTCTAAATTCTGGCACAAGACAAGGCTGTCCTCTCTCACCACTCCTATTCAACATAGCACTGGAAGTACTTGCTATAGCGATTAGGCAAGAAAAGGATATCAAGGGAATCCAGATAGGAAAGGAAGAAGTCAAGCTCTCACTGTTTGCAGATGACATGATACTCTACTTAGAAAACCCTAAAGACTCTATCAAAAAGCTTCTAGAAACAATAGACTCATATAGCAAGGTAGCAGGCTACAAAATTAACACACAAAAATCAATGGCCTTTCTATACACCAATAGTAATAAGGATGAAATGGACATTAAGAAAACAACCCCATTCACAATAGTGCCACACAAACTCAAATATCTTGGAATCAACTTGACTAAATATGTGAAGGACCTATACAAAGAAAACTATAAAACTCTGCTCCAAGAAATAAGAGAGGACACACGGAAATGGAAATGCATACCCTGCTCATGGATTGGCAGGATTAACATCATCAAAATGGCAATACTCCCCAAGGCATTATACAGATTTAATGCCATCCCTCTAAAGATACCCATGACATTCTTCAAAGAAGTGGATCAGACACTTTTGAAATTCATTTGGAACAATAAACACCCTCGAATAGCTAAAGCAATCATTGGGAAAAAGAATATGGGAGGAATTACTTTCCCCAACTTTAAACTGTACTACAAAGCAACAGTTATCAAAACTGCATGGTATTGGAATAAGGATAGGTCCTCAGATCAGTGGAATAGGCTTGAATACTCAGAAAATGTTCCCCAGACATACAACCACCTAATTTTTGATAAAGGAGCAGGAAATCCTAAATGGAGCAGGGAAAGCCTCTTCAACAAGTGGTGTTGGCACAATTGGATAGCCACTGGCAAAAAATTGAACTTAGACCCCCAGCTAACATCATGTACGAAGGTAAAATCCAAATGGATTAAAGACCTCGATATCAGCCCCCAAACCATAAGATATATAGAACAGCACATAGGCAAAACACTCCAGGACATTACAGGCATCTTCAAGGAGGAAACTGCACTCTCCAAGCAAGTGAAAGCAGAGATTAACAGATGGGAATATATTAAGCTGAGAAGCTTCTGCACCTCAAAGGAAATAGTGCCCAGGATACAAGAGCCACCCACTGAGTGGGAGAAACTATTCACCCAATACTCATCAGATAAGGGGCTAATCTCCAAAATATACAAGGCACTGACAGAACTTTACAAGAAAAAAACATCTAACCCCATCAAAAAATGGGGAGAAGAAATGAACAGACACTTTGACAAAGAAGAAATACACATGGCCCAAAGACACATGAAAAAATGTTCCACATCACTAATCATCAGGGAGATGCAAATCAAAACACCGATGAGATACCACCTCACACCCCAGAGAATGGCACACATCACAAAGAATGAGAATAAACAGTGTTGGCGGGGATGTGGAGAGAAAGGAACTCTTATCCACTGCTGGTGGGAATGCCGTCTAGTTCAACCTTTATGGAAAGCGATATGGAGATTCCTCCAAAAACTGGAAATCGAGCTCCCATACGATCCAGCTATACCACTCCTAGGAATATACCCTAGGAACACAAAAATACAATACAAAAACCCCTTCCTTACACCTATATTCATTGCAGCACTATTTACCATAGCAAGACTCTGGAAACAACCAAGATGCCCTTCAACAGACGAATGGCTAAAGAAAAGGTGGTACATATACACAATGGAATATTATGCAGCTGTCAGGAGAGATGAAGTCATGAAATGTTCCTATACATGGATGTACACGGAATCTATTATGCTGAGTGAAATAAGTCAGAGAGAGAGAGAAAAACGCAGAATGGTCTCATTCATCTATGGGTTTTAAGAAAAATGAAAGACACCCTTGTAATAATAATTTTCAGACACAAAAGAGAAAAGAGCTGGAAGTTCCAGCTCACCTCAGGAAGCTCACCACAAAGAATGATGAGTTTAGTTAGGGAAATAACTACATTTTGAACTGTCCTAATAATGAGAATGTATGAGGAAAATGGAGAGCCTGTCTAGAGTACAGGCGGGGGTCGGGTGGGGCGAAGGGAGACTTGGGACATTGGTGATGGGAATGTTGCACTGGTGATGGGTGGTGTTCTTTACATGACTGAAACCCAAACACAATCATGTATGTAATTAAGGTGTTTAAATAAATTTAAAAAAAAGAATCCTTTGACTGGAAGGCACTTAATAGAGCACTAACTTAAGTATAGGTTTGTGTGTGTGATTGGGTGGAGGTTATATGAAAATTGAGGCTTTTCAAAACATCAAAGTATTCACGTATGTTTCCCAGAGATGTCTGATTTATGTAAGGCCCATTTGTTTTGCTAATATAAAAATACTAGGGTCAAGAAAAAATAATATAGCAGGAAGAGTGCTTGTTTTGCATGCATGCAGCCAACCTAGGGTCAATCTCCAGCACTCCATAGGCCTGAGTCCTGTCAGAAATAAAGTCTGAGCACAAAGCTTGGAGTAAGCCCGGAGCCCCAAAACAAAAACAAAAATTGCATAGGTAAAGCTAACACCTAATTCTCACTCAGCCTGCTGGAGGCTATCTGCTTATTTGAAAGCTTTTTAGAACTTAGGCTGGAGAGATAGAAAAGTGGCAGGGCGTTTGCTTGCAGGAAGCGAATCAGGATTCTTGGCATCCCATATGCTTCCCGAGCCTGCCAGAAGCGATTTCTGAGCACATAACCAGAAGTAACCCCTGAGTGTAGCCCAAGAACAAACAAACAAACAACAACAACAACAACAAAAGCTTTTGGCACTTTTACTTTACATATAGACCACAGGCCTAGGTAAACCTGTTACCTTAGGCCTAACGCTTGGGGCATAAATTATGTCCTTTAGAAAACTGAGATACTACAATCTTAAAGACAGGCCCTGAAAATTGCAGGAATGTTTAGAATGTAGGATGGTGCAGCTAAAACGGAGGCACTCTGGGCAGCAGGTAATGGAAATCTCAGACCTAACTCTATCATCATCACTAAACTGCCTGTTTCAGTGTATGGTCATTACCCTGAAGGAATTTGTCTGTAAGTATTTTTTGGGGGGGCACTTGAAAGGAATGAATGCAACAACCTACAAATCACCTATATTTTAAAGAATACAAGCAGCCAGGTGTGGTCTAACAAATAAAGAACATGAGATTGTAATAAGCCTAACTTTAAAAAAAATAATCACTATTTTTTAAAAAAATAAACATCCAAATTATAACAATAAACTAAATAAAAACATACAAATCAAAACCATTTATTTTGTGTAGGATCTTGGGATAAATAGAAAAATAAGAAAAGCAATGCGATGATGAGTCTGTTTATCTTTGGATCCTATAAAAATGACACTGATTGAATTGTAACAGGTGATGTGACATGTAAGTGCAAAGTTTATTTAAAACTTTTGGTATATATTTGTGCTTCCTTCATAGAAGCTCTATGGCCATTACTCATTCAAAATGCCTTATGAGCAATTATCATTGATTATAAATATAAAATAGTCTTTGTATTTACCTACAAAAGTATTGTAGGAGAGCAATGTGAAAATCTACTATAAGAAACATGGGCTCAATGAAAAGTAAAGAAGACTTGAGTCCCCAAGCCAGCATCCTGTGGTTCCTGACAAAGATTTTGGAAAATAGTTCCGCCAGTTAATGGAACATGCTCAGAACAGAACCTATAACCAACCAATTTCACTTTGCTCCTCATTAAACTTAAATTACATATAATTTACAAGCCTTCTAAATTACATAACTAGACGCTAATGATACATAAAATTTAAGAGTAAATACACAGTCCTTATACACAATCACAAACGTTTTGTTTTTCCTGGTTTGGGTAGCTCATCCACCAGGAGTTACTTCAGAGGAGAGGAGGAGCAAACTTTAGCAAACTTTTTGAGCTCAAAATTCACTCCTGGAGTTGCTGGGGGACAATATTAAAAGTACAACTTTAATACCATCAAAATCGTGTATGTTTGCAAAACCCTCATGCAAAGTTTTGCCCTTCATTTACTCATTCCTTAAAAACCTTTGCTCCAAAAGTCTGTGGCCAACTCTCCCTAGAAAGTGCCCACTTTCTGCTTTTACTGTCTATTTTTGAATTCTCTTCAGGCAAAGAAAACAAACACAATTTCTGGGATAAATGCCAAATATACCTCTTTTCTGGGCCCAAATAACCCCAGCCTCAGTTATATAGGTGCCCAGAGATTGGTGCATGAGAGGCAGAGATCAATTTCCAGATCAATCAGATATAGATATAACCTGACAGCTCCCTAGATGGCTGAGGACTAACTGCTCACACCACGATACTGCTTATTTTCCTTGAAGTTCAGAGGCAAACAGGACTCACCTGGGACCTCCCTTATTTCACTGGTATCCTCGAACCCATTCTCATGTAACAAAAGTCTCCTACTTTCAAACAGTGAGAGTGGAAATAGAGGGTAGTGTGGTGGTTTGAATGGGGGTTCTATAAATACAGGTAGTCACATAGTTCACCTCTCCTCTGAATTTACAACAATCGCATTTCGTTCAAGTTTTCAACTCCTTTGGCAGCATCAATTGCCAGAAATCCTTAATAGAGCTGAAAAGAAGAAAAATTATCAACTCTAATAGCAGCCCACAACAGATGAACAATATATTTCCTAATTAATTTACTAATAACATTTGGCCATGTCTACCAGATTTATTTTATTATGTACTTTACAGGCTAATAACGAAGCATGAGTTCTTAATTGTAAGATTTGAATTCCTCCACTCTATCATAAAAATGCATACAAAGGTTTCTTTTTTATTCTTTGTCAAAATGAAGGTTTGAATTTATGAAGGGGAAAAGATGGACTGACATATTATTTTTTCTGACTCATAATTCTTAAGAGCTAAAGATGCTCCTCAAATAATAAAAATAGTCATAGCCTCTTGTCTCACAATTCTAATCTTTATATTACTTACTGTACAGGCATAAAAAATAATGTAGTATGGAATGTCCTTTTTTAATTTGTAAAATATGTTTACATATAAGCATATATTTTACATAGGAATTAATAGATAATTTGATAGTGGGTTTTTGTCCTTTTTTATAGGAGTTTAGCAAAATACTTTGTGTTAGCTGTCTAGTTGGAAAAATCTTCCATATATATGGCAACCAAAATTATCTCCAGAGGTCAGAGAGATACTCACAATTCTGGAGCACATGCTTCATATACATGAGACACATTTCAATCCCCAGCACCGCAGAGTCTGAGTCTCATTAGTCTGTCTGGAGGAACACCAAACACCCAGCCAGGAGTCAACCTTAAGCAGTGTCTTGTGCAAGCCATATATTCAAAGAACAAGTTGTCTCCAGGCATTAAGATGGTCCCACAATTGTAGGATTCCCATTGCAAACCACTAATCTAGAAAAGAAGGCAAAAGAAATCTTTTAAACCAGAATAAAAATTTTTCAAAAGTACAAAGTTTTAGGGGCAAGAGAGATAACACAGTGGTTAGGGAGTTTGCCTTGCACAAGGATGACCCAGTATGACCTGGGTTTGATTCCTGACGTCCCATATAGTCCCCTAAGCCAGGAGCAATTTCTGATTGCGTGGCCAAAAGTAACCCCTGAGCATCACTGGGTATGGTCCAAAAACAAAAAAAAAAATACGTACAAAGTTTTAGCCAGTGTTACTTTATTGTTTCTCAAAAATGACTGTAATTTTGATAACTGTAAATATTTCTTATTTATAGAAATGTCAAATGGAGAAATAGAAGAAATAGAAGCAAATTTACAGTTTAGGAAAATAAAATATGTATCTCATGCCTCAACTAAGAAAACATAAAGACTCCTTGAGCTATTCACTCTACAATCCAATCAATAAATTTAGACACATTTAAGTGTTTTGGAATTTAAAGATTTTACCCACCTCCTTAGAATAATCAATGCTTAATAGATTTGAGAGTCACCTTAAATCAGTCAACTTAAAATTCAGTATAGAAACATAACAAAAAAGAAAGAATTATCATACCTCAAAAAAAATCCAGGATGAAAGAATAATTAACAAAGATGGTGGAGTTGCCTCAGGATGAATGTAAGGCAAGCATTTAGAGCAAATAATAAGCAATGGTTCATACATAAATTTTCTATTCATGAAGTAAATCAAGTGTGAACTTACATCTTTGGTACAGAGATACTGAACACATAAAAAAATCCCATACCAACTTCCTCAGGAAATGTAATATGTAAATATTTCTTCCTTATAGTTGGTATGGATGTTATTAATGTAATATTAAGCTTAACTTTAAAGACTAAAAAGATCACTTGTTTAAAAAGGAAGGGAGGAACACAGGGAGTCACTAGAGTAGCTCACAAGCAGCAGCAGATTTCTTGTCAATCCTTCTGTTAATACTTCCCAATATAAATTTCTGATAGGAGTTATAAGGTTTATTATTATGTTAGCACCTTAGTGAAACAATTATGATAAAAGTATAACAATAAATAAAAACTCTAGGGACCAGAACAATAATGCAGCAGGTTGGGCATTTGCCTTACACAATCAACGCATCCCATATGGTCCCTTGAACACCATCAAGAGTAATTCCTGAGTGCAGAGTCAGGAGTAACCCCTGAGCATTTCCAGGTATGGCCTCAAAATCAAAAGAAAGAAATAATGAACAAAAATTCAATATCTAGTTTAGTATCATTTTTTCTATTTCATAGAATCATTGAATTTCATAGTTTGATTTTTTCATTTGTGTTGTCTCTTTACTATAATCAAATGTACATAGTTATAGACAGAAAACTCTTTAAGATTAAACAGAAGTATGTTAATCCAAGATTTCAACAAATTCCCTTAAAAAATTTAAAAAAGTAAAAACCCTTAAAACATGTCTCTAAACTACAACTTAGTGACCTTTTAATGAAGAGAACTCTTGGGGCCAAAGTGATATCACAGTGGGTATGGCATTTGCCTTGCATAAAATCAAACTGGATTTGATCCCTGATATCCCATATGGTCCCCCGAGACTATCAGGAGTAATTTCTGAGCTTAGAGCCAGGAGTAACCTTTGAGTGCTTCTAGGTGTCACCCAAACCCCAAAAATAAGAAAACACTTTAGAGGAGAAAATGTGTTAAATTAATTTTTAAACATAGTAGTTATAAGGTGATTTATAATAGTTTTTTCACAGTTACAAAGTTGTTCATGGTTGAATTTCAGTTATACAATGTACAGCAGTGCATATTTCCTGCCAACAATGACCTCATTTCCCTCCCCACTCTCCACAAATCTCTCCTCTGCCTACCTCTGAGGCAAACACTTTTCTTCTCTCTACTTCTCTTTATCTCTCTCTATCTCTCTATCTCTTTCTCTCTCTCCCTCTCTCCTTCACTTCCTCAATCCCTCTCCTTAATTCTCTCTTGCCTTTAGACACTGTGGTTTCCAATATTGTTACTAAAGAGGTATCATGCATATCACTTTATCTCCTTTCAGCTCCTAGGATTGATAATTTTCAACTATCATCATCATTGTGGACCCTTTAGAGGGGAAAATATTTAATTTTACTCCCTATGCACCAAATAGAGCATAGGCCCTAGAGGAATGAAAGAATAGAAGAGTGAGCTACTCTATGCAGGAAGATCTCCAGAAACATAAGAAATAATAAGGGAAAACATGGAAAATGCACTGAGACTTAAAACATTTCCTAAGGTCAAATATTGATCAATAAATAGAACACATGCCTAACATGAGGTCCAAAGGCAGTCTCCTGTGCAATATGATCTCCCCCAACTTTGCCCATCACCACTTAAAGTAGACTTAATGAGTCTAGCACTTAAATAAAAGGACCAAAGTACTTAACTATCAGACCTACATTTTGGAGGTCAACATGGGTGACGAGTGGCCCAGGAACCATTCCCTACTATGTTAGGCTCCTATTTGAAAACTAAACGGTACTAATTCACCGACCAGTGAAATGGGATTGAAAGTCAAAATATATTCACATAGGTGGCTCAGAGCAATGATTATCCATATGCCAGTTGGTCAGCAGTATTTTCCCATGAATAGTGGGTTCTTACTCATTGGAATCATACCAGAGTGTTAGGAGCACCCAAAATCTCAGGGTCCATAAAGTACCTGGGGTAGAACCAGGTTTCTGCTATGTAAAACATGTCACTCAATCAGAGCAATCTCTCTGGTCTTTTTATTTAATTAAAAAATAATAATAATCAACAATCCTAAGCAGGTTATTATCAGGTGTAACTGAGGCTAAGTGAATCTTTGTAATCACAAAGGCACTGTATATACATTCCTCACACCCCTAAGGATAAGACACTGCATTGGCATTGATTTGCAATACCACTCTTGAGATTAAGATTTTACTTTATATATTATTTTAAAATTACAATTACATTGCTTACATCATGTCCAACACTATAGATTATTATTTTAATGCTTTGACTTAAATAATTAGTTCTCTAACTTAAAACATTGTTTAACTCTTTGATCATATTTTGATAGTTAATGGGACACTAAGTTAAAATAAAATAGATTTACTTTAAAAGAAAATAATGAGTAGGTTCTAGAAATTTAAAGATATTACCTAAAACTCACTCTATAATGTACAACTTTGAAAGCCATGGTGTCTTAATAAAAATTAAAATAAGGGGCCAGAGTGGTGATGCAAGAGGTAGGGCATTTGCCTTGCACGCGCTAACCTAGGATAGACAGCGGTTCCATCCTCTGGCATCCCAGAGGGTCCCCCAAGCCAGGGGCGATTTCTGAGCGCATAGCCAGGAGTAAGCCCTGAGTGTCACTGAGTGTGGCCCAAAAACAAAACAAAAAAAATAAAAATTAAAATGAAATGAAAAGGTATTTGTTGACTATACAAATTTCTAGTTCTCTAATATCAACTCTGTGTCATTTTAAGGATGTATATGTTATTTAGAAATTCTTCACATTATTTTATAATCAAGCTCCATGAAGAATACATAGTTAGAAAGCATTAAAGGGCATATATTTAATTTTATTCTATATTTTAATGACTTTTTTGCTCTGCGGATTAAGAAGCACATTACCACGCTCAGTAAATATTAACTATTTTTTCCCTTCCCTTTTTTCTGGTCCACAGGAGAGTTCCATTTCTGAGTTTAACATGATACTGTGGTGTATAAGATTAGTGCTGAAGAAAGTGCAAATTTTGTCTATGTAAGGTTTTCTGGATTAGACCCAGCGGTTTTAAACTGCTTTAGTCAATTACTTGTTCCTTAAAGCCTGGGGTACCACACCAAAATTGTTTAATTGAGTTGAAAAGGTTATTTACAGTATTTTCCACATAACTGACTTTCTCAGCCAACTGATTTGCATACAGTACTACATTGCTAATTTATACTAATGACTGAAAAAACACTAGAGATTACAAATTTAAGAATTAGCAAATACAGTAAGTCAAAGCGTGTATTAAAAACAAAGCTGTCTTGTCATAAAAGAAATTGAATTTGTTTATGCTTATTATTTATGAAAGTGATTTATGATCTATATCATTTGTTTTGTGAGATGACATGATGTGAGGTTTTACTCAAGAAAGATGGACAAAGCTGCCTTAGAGTTTGTGAAGTTTGTCAGCTTTACTGATGAACCCATTAATTTCCTTAGCTCTTAACTGTACTATGTTCCTGCTTTGTAAAAGTCCATTTAAGCACCACTTAATGTCCTTATTTCCACTACTGTAACATAAATAGATGTTCTGTGAAATCTGAAAATCACTAAAAGAAAGAGAAAACTATTCTAATACTCAGACTTATATAACTTAGTGATGATAACTGATAACATTTGCTATATTCCTTACTTCCAATATTTTCAAAAGCATAATATGGAATATATGCACAATGTGTGTATACATATACAATGTGAAGCCTATAAACATATTTGCATGAAATAATATTTTAAATTTTGTGTTTCTGTTCTTGTTGAGCTATTAATAGGAACGTGTAAAATTACATCTATAATTTAATTTTTGCTACATACACAAAGTATCTTAAGTCACCATTTATATCAATCCAGTTTATACTTAGAAACCAACAGTTCTAATTACCTGAAAATAAATTAAAATTATTTCAGTAATATATATTGATTTTATATCATTAGAAGTTGACATGAGCATATTTTTCCTAAAGAGCAGGAAATAAATAACTGAGGTTGAAAGAGAAGACAAATTCTGTCTAAATGTGGTATTGTTTACACTTGTTACCAAAGCATTACTTTCCTAGTTTTAAGGAAACACGAACAACACTGGCTTAATCTACACATAGTCTTCTAATAAAATTGAATTTCCTTGGTCATTAGGTTAATTAAAATTTCCATAGTCAATTTCTTCCAGCACAATAAAGAAATTTCAATTAGAAGTTTTCAAAAAATAATTCTTATTTTCATTGTTACTATTTCTATTTCACAGGTGAATTTATTGCAGGACTAAATGAGTAGGTGATTTTATGTAATGACAAAATTTATTTCTATTTCTTAGGGTTTTTCTTTTCTTGTCTTCATTCTCTTATACCCTTTCTCAAATGATAACTGAGTTATGCCTAAAGGAAACAGATGTGGAACAACCATTCTCACTGTAGCTATGGTCACCACAAGAGGATAATTGGCATTAATTAATGTATCTAACAGTTTTAAGCTGACTATGCATCTGCACAACTCTCCTAATAGCTTCCTAACAATATCCTCTGAAGTATTCCTAACAATCACTTAGAAAGTCCGTTATAATCTTCTCAGCAGGTTTGATAGAAATATTTTGCCCAGTGCTATGAAAACACATTAGCTTATATACCAGCCTTTTAGTAGTTATGCAATTTATAAGTCCCATCTCTTCCAAGTTCAGTCCTACCTAGCACTTAAAAACTGCTCACAGTAGGTTCTCAATAAATATTCACAGTCATATATTCTCTTAGTGGAAATTTAAATGGCTACTCAGTTCTCTTTCTTCTTAGAATTAATTATTTTCAGTCTTTTCATTAATATTCCCTAGAAAATTGCTAGTCTAATTTTTATGGTAAATCTAAAGCACTAATGAAAAAGAAGTGCAAAGTCTTTTGTCCCATTTCTTCACTTTATAAAGTAATCTCTTTAGCATACATTCCTATATTGAGACAAGTCAAATTCTTTTGTGATACCCAGTATTATAATAGGAGTTAATGTATAGATTTTTAAGAGATAAAGGAAATACATGCTTTGTGGTTGATCTTACCTAATTTGTCTCTGCCTCAAGCTGGTTATATTATACATGTTATTGCCTTTAAACTGCCTCATATTGTCTTCTAGTTGACGATAAAGAGAAGCTGAGAGGTTAAGACAGGGATCAAACCAGATCCATTTTCTATGTGTTCTCAAACTTGTGTTGTTTGCACCTCAACATGAGCTTATTTAAACACTGCATAGCCACAGTGATTCCTAAAATCTCAGTATAAACCTCTTGGCTATGAGAGTCAAGGAATTTGCCATTAGGAGTACAGCTTCACACCATTAGATATGTATAATAATCACCTTACTTACCAGCAAATAAATTTCCAGTGTCTTCTCACAATCAAAATTGCCTTTAACCCCACCTTTCCCTTCTATTAAAAGTTCCCTTCTAATTTCCCTCAGCTAACCACCATGACTTTTACAGAACTTACAGTTTATTCTTGTTTTTTGCCAGTTTGTTTTCTTATATTATTACTATTCTACTTACAACTAAATCTATCCAGTAATAGTCTTTATCTCTCTAGCTTATTTCACACAGAAAATTCACCTGAAATGTCTTCTAATCTGTCACAAAAGGCAGAATTCATATTTTTAAATAGCTGAAGAGTATTCTTATCAGTTCATCAATCAGTGGACAATGAGACTCATTCCATGTTTTCACTATTCTGATAGCTATGTAAATATTCTGAAGAGTTTTTGAAAGTGTATCATGAAAAACTATGGAAATTCTCTTCAAATATTGTGAAACATGAAAGGTGGATATAAAAAATGAAACTTGAGAAGGGAAAAATGTAAAACAGTTATAAAATATGATAGAAAAGTCAATGAGTTAGAAAGTCATGCATAATTGTCAAAGGACACAGCCCAGATGGAGTTCAAGGTCATAAGTTTAAAGATACTCACTACACTTACATATTTTCTTGTCATTTGGGTGCTGGTCTAAAGACATTAGAGAATTTGTTCTAATCCAAGTTGTGGTTTGAAGCAGTGAGAAAGGTGGTTGTGAAAGGACAGAAAATAGATTTTTGTTACTGAAGATGACAATACATTAGATGTAGAATCTATGAGATAGATAGCAATGACAATGAGGCCATGAAGTGGTGTTGCCATTGCCAGAGACTGTCAGAGAATGGCACACTAACTTGTCCCTTAAGCAGTACTGGGACCCAAATGTGTGCCCGTGCTTTTGAGACATAGATATTAGCATTAAGCAGGGTCAAAACTAAGTTAGGCAGGAAGTCCAGAGATTTAGCCATATGGGCAGCAAGGTATAGCTATGAGACAATAAGCTAAAAGATGATCAGAAATGACAATGAAGCCAGGAAGCTGCTCCACTTAGGAACATCTTTTTCCTGGCCCCAGCCATACTTCCCAGCAAACTAAGCAGGGCTTCAGGCCAAATATGCATTTCAAACTAAGGTTCCTCTACCCAGACAAAAACTTGGCTTTGAGACAGGCATGACCAGAGACCAGCAGCTGCTCTGACATTAGGTATGTTTTGGAATCAAAAGAATCATTGTGAACACAGGCTAGTGTACCAAGAGAAAAACACAGCTGCTCCACTTTATTCCATAGCTTCTCATTTCTTCTAGGCAAGAAGCCCCACAACAATACATTAAAAAAAGGTCACATTGAAAGACAATGCAACACCCCACCACACTCAGAAAAAGAAGGTGGTAGTTCTGAGGATTTAAATAATATCAGCCACCTATATAGTTTCTCTGATAAGGACTTGAGAGTAGAAATGTGGAAAATGTTCAAAGAACTCAAAAAAACCATAAAATGATTTGAACAAACAGCCAATATGATTCAAGAGGATATGATAGAAGAAATGAGAAAACTTCAAACAGAAATAACATGCCTGAAAAACTTTGAAGGTAAAATGAAACACTCACTGGAAGGATACACCAATAGAGTTATAGCTGCTGAGCAAAGAATCAATGAGCTGGAAAATGACCTGCAAAACAAAAGAACATAACAAGTGCAAAACAACACAAGTTGGAATAGAGCCTTAATATAGATAAAGAAAAAATGGAAAAAAATCTTTCAATTAACAAACCCAGAATAATATACCTTTGGGATAAATGATAGGAACAGAATAATAAGCAGTGGGTCTCAGAGAAGTAGAAAGAAAATCTCTATGAAGAAGCAACAGTCAAAGTCATCATTGCTGAGAAGTTCTTAAAACTGAAGAGTGCGTGTGCCCAACTCCTGGATATCTGTAGAGTACCAGGTGAAAGAGAGAAAAAGAAAATCACCCAAAGGCACATCATAGTCACAATGATAAAAACCACAGATAGAATTCTGAAAGCAGAAAGATCAGAAAGGTAAAATACATACAAAGAAACACCTTAAAATTTACAGCAGATTTATCAAAAGTAACATCCCAGACCATAAGACTGTGATGAAATATAGTATAAGACTCAATCAAATGAATACTCACCATAAATACTTCATCTGGCCAGACTTCCATTCCAGTTTGAAGGAAGAAAACACAGCTTCATAGATAAACAACAGCTCAGGCACATACAGTCTCAAATAAGAACTGAAGGATCTAATTAAAGGAAAGACAGACCCCATAAACAGACCAAGCTTACACAATAAGATGGCACAAAGTCCTATGGCAATCATATCTTTAAACGTTATCAGACTAAAAGCACCAGTTAAGAGACAGAAAGTTGAGGACAAAGAGATAGCGCAGCAATAGGGTGTTTGCCTTGCATGCAGCTGACCCAAGATAGACCTCGGTTTGATCCCCGCATCATATATGGCCATATGGCATCCCTATTTGGTCTCCCAAGCCAGGAGCGATTTCTGAGCACATAGCCAGGAGTAACCCCTGAGCATCACCAGGTATGGCCCAAAAATAAAACAAAGAAAGAGGCAAAGAGTTACAAAATGGCTCAGAATATTGAATCCAACATTTTGCTGCCTATAAAAACACATTTGAATAATCAGAGTAAACAAAGATTCAAAATCAAAAGTTGAATGACAATATGTCAAAAAAATACTTCCTTTAAAAGGCTTGGGTGACCATGCTTATATCAGATAACATAGGCTTCAAGTCTAGAAAGATCATAAGAGTCAGAGAGGGTCATCTCTTAATAATCAAGGGATATATTCATCAGATATATATATATCATATTTCTAAAAATATACAAACCAATGAGGGGCCAGAAAAATATTTAAAACAACTGCTAACAAACTTAAAGAAAGACATCAATAGCAACACAATAGTAGTAGGAGACATGGACACAACACCCTGTCACTTCTTGACAAATCAATCAGCCTAAAACTCAACAAGGTTATACTGGCTTTGAAGGAAGAAATGGAAGAGAGTGACTTAGTGGACATATTTGGGTCTTTTCATCCTCAAAAAACTTAATATAGATTCTTCTCCAATACACATGGGACAAATTCAAATATAAACCATGTTCTGGGCCAGAAAACATACCTTTATAAAATCAAGAGGATAGAAATATTAACAACTATCTTCAACAATGATGCACTGAAAATAGAAGTGAATTACAAACAAAAATGAAAAAATAACTTTAACACCCAGAAATGAAACAGTTCACTACTGAAAACCAATAGATCAGAGACAAAGTCAAGGCAAAAATAACAAGATTCCTGGAAACAAACGAGAATGAAGTCATGAATTAACAGAATTTGTGACAGGCAGTAAAAGTGGTAGTAAGAGGAAAATGTATAGCTTTGCATGCATTCATCAGGAAATAAGAAATGTAAGCCTTAAGGAAGGAAAGGCCTACATAAATAAGTTAATTGTACAGGTTAATAAATAAGAAAATTATCAGATAAAATAACCTAAAGTTTATAGGCAGAAGAAAATAATAAAAAATTAGAGTAGAAATTCATTAACTGCATGCCCAGACAACAATCTAAAAGATAAATGAAAGCAAAACTTGGATCTTTGAAAATTAAACAAGATCAATAAACCATTTGTAAGACTCACAAAGATAGAGAGGAAAAAAAAACTTAAACAGAATCAGAAAATAAAAGAAAAGGGTCAATATAGATATAGAAATACAAAGGAAAATCAGAGATTACTTTGAGAACTTTTGTGCCCAAAAACAAGAGAACTTGAATAAATATGTAAAATTTGAACTCTTATAACCTGCCCCCCAAAGTTAAGCCAATATGATCTGGATACCTGAACAGACTTATCACAATTGAGGAAACTAAAATGTTTTGAAAAAGGGCTTTCTAAAAACAAATGTCCAGGCCAAGATGGCTTCACTAGTGAATTCTTCAAACCATTAAATAAGACCTGTGGACAATCTTCTTCAAACTCCAGGAAATTAAAGAAACAGAAACACTCTCAAATAGTTTCTATGAAGATAGCATCACCTTGATACTAAAATCAGAGACACCACAAAAAGAGAATTATAAGCAAGCTGATATCTTGATTAAAACAGAGAAAAAGATTCTCAAAAATATTATCATATAAATCCAATACTCCATAAAGACGGTCATACATGTTCAAATAAATATTATTTCAGAGAAACAAGGAAGATTTAATTAAGCCTGTCAATAAATACATCACATCAGTGAAAGAAAATATAAAAAACATATGATCATAGCAATATATACAGAGAAAATATTTGACTAGTTTCAGCACACATTCATGATAAAAACTATCAATAAGATGAGAATTGATCTACCTCAATATAGTAAAACCATTTACCACAAGCCATGGCAAGCAGTATACTCAATGGGAACAACTAAAATTCTTTCTTCTAAAACCTGGCATAAAACAAGATTGCACCTCTATTGCCACTTCTATTCAATATAGCACTAGAAGTACCTGCCATAGCAATTAAGCAAAAACATATATAGGAAGGGCATCAAGATCGGAAAGGAATAAGCTAAGCGCTCATTATTTTCAAATGACATACTATTTTTAGAAAATCAAAAGCTCCTGGATACTATTGATTTATATGGTCAAATGGCAGTCTACAATATTAATATGCAGAAACCTATAACTTTCTATATTCAAATAATGAAAGAAAAGAATTTTTTTCTTTATTTTTGGGTCACACCTGGTGATACTCAGGGATTAGTTACTCCTGGTTATGAGCTCAGAAATTGCTCCTGGCTTGGGGAACCATATGAGACCCCCAAGGATTGAACAGCTGTTCATCTTGGGGTAGTCATGTGCAAGGCAAACACCCTACTGCTCCGGCCCCAAAATATTTTTTTAAAATAATCCCATTCACATTTTGCCTCAGAAAATCAAGTACCTTTGGAGTCAACATAACTAAAGAGGTAAAAGACCTGTACAAATAAAACTATAAAACACTGTTTCAAGAAATAAAGAGGGATAAAATGCAATAGAAATATAAATTAAGGAAATGTAGGCATATGCCATGATGAGGGGTTAGGAGGATAACATCATTGAAATGGTATAGATATAATGGAAGCCCTATAAGATTACCCATGACATTTTTCAAAGATGATGATCAAACACTACTGAAATTTATATGGAACAATAAATGTCCATGAATAGCTAAAGCAATCCTTGAGAAATGAAAAAGGGAGAAATCATTTTCTCTAATCTTAAACTGTAAAGGCAGTAGTCATTAAACAGCATGGTGCCAATATAAAGAGGGATTCTCAAATCAATAGAATAGACTGGAATATTCTGAGATAGATCCCCAGGTATATGATCAAATACAAAGTGGCAAGAAATACAAAGTGGATCAAGGAAAGACTCTTAAAAAAGTGGTGTTAGGGGGGCCGGGCGGTGGCGCTAAAGGTAAGGTGCCTGCCTCGCCTGCGCTAGCCTCGGACGGACCGCGGTTCGATCCCCCGGCCTCCCATATGGTCCCCCAAGCCAGGAGCGACTTCTGAGCGCATAGCCAGGAGTAACCCCTGAGCGTCACCGAGTGTGGCCCAAAAACAAAAAAAAAAAAAACAACAACAAAAAAAGTGGTGTTAGGAAAATTGGTCAACTACATGCAAAAAAGAATACTTGGACCTTTATTTAACTCTTTGTACAAAGGTCAAATTACAATGGCTTAATGACTTTCATATTAGACCTGAAACTATAAGGTACAAAGAGAAAAATGTAGGCAGAATATTCTATGACAGTAAAACAAAAGACCAATACAAGGAAAAAACACCCTGACCATACAAGTTAAAAGAAAGATAAACAAAAGTGAATGCATTTAACTGAGAAACTTCTGTACCTCAAAGGAAATGGTGAGTAGAATAAAAAGACTTCCTACAGAATAAGAGAAATTATTCACACAATACTCTAATATCTCTAAGATATAAAAGGTACTGTTAGAACTCAGCAAGAAAGAAGCATGTAACCCCATTAAAGAAGTGGAGATAAAATGAACAGACTTTTACTCAAAAAAGAAATGCAGAATGCCAAAGGCACAGGAACTATGCTCCACATCTCTAATCATCAGGGAGATGCAAACCAAAGCAATAGTGAGATACCATCTCAAACCACATAGACTGGCACACATCACAAAAAAAAAAAGAACAACCTGTGCTGGCACAGATGCAGGAAGAAAGTGACCCTCATTCCCTACTCTCATTCCCAATTAGTAATGCCACTTTTTGGGAAACAATATGGACATTTCATTAAAACACTAGAAATTGAGCTCCCATATGATCTAGAGATATACACTAGGAACATAAAAGCACAATTTTAAAAATCCCTCTGCTCTCCTATGTTCAGCAATGAACTATTTAAAATAGCCAGACTCTAGAAATAAAACAAATGCCCGAGAACAGTTGAGTGGATGAAAAAACTATGGTACATCTACACAATGGAATACTATGCAGTTTTTAGGAGATACTTGCTTATACATGGTTGGATATGCAGAGTGAGTCAGAGGGAGAGGGATAAACATAGAATAATCTCCCTCATTTATGAGATATATGGTGAATAAAGATAGCATGGTAATAATATCCAGAGGCAATAGATATGAAGGCCAGGAGGATCAGTCCATGGTAGGAATTTTGCCGCAAATAGTAGAACAGTGCATTAGGGTAGAGAAGGCTCACTGTGACAATAATAGTTGGGACTGTTAACTCTGGACAATACTTGGGTGTTGAACAGAGATAAAGTGATAGTAAAGATGCATAGTACCCCTTTATTAGCGATAGTGCAAACTAGAGTATATAAAAAAAGGTGGTGAAAAGAAAGAGAACATAAAAGAGAGAAAATGAGAGCAGGGTGGGAGGGGAGAAAGTGTGGAGGGAAACTAGGGACACTGATAGCAAGAAATATTTATGAATGAAGGGTGGTATACTTTGTAAGATGGAAATTCAATCATGAACAACTTTGTAATCACGGTTTTTAATAAAACAACAGTCTATGGTTAAAATATAAATGTATATGAAACTCTAACATATTACAGTAAATTCCAAGTATTTAATAGTGTGCTTAATACTTGAAAATAGTTAAAATTTCATTCCTGAATTAATAAACTTTTATAGAAAAAATTATTTTTCATACATTTGCAAATATTCAAACATTTTGTCCTAAAATAATATTACCCTATATTCCTAAAAAAAAAAGTGCATTTAAGTGGATTCTGTATGAGTAAAGCATAAAACATGACATAGAATAGGAACATAGATGTTGAAGAAAAAAATTAAATGGGTTGGATTACTTGATTGATACAGTTACATTTATATTGCAAAATAAGAATTGTCTTAGAATAGTCATGAATAATAATGATATTACTGCAGTCCCTGTCCATGTCAAATAAATGTATTTCCTTTTATTTTAGAGGACAGTTATAAAAAATTCCAAAATTTCCAGAAGAGAGGGGAATAGAAAATTTGAATATTTAAAACAGAACAGGTTCTCAAATATCTTCCATTCATCAAAAAATAATGGCATTACATAAATATGGTCTCCTTACAACTTTGTTAAGAAAAAAATAACCACAAGTGGTTGGACATAAGGAAAAATAAAGACCTGCTTTTGTTATTCATCATTGAATCTAAAGTCATAGTTCTCAAGAACTTATCTACAGTATAAAGTGAAGACTTACTATAAATTGTCACACAACTGTCAATATATGCAGATAATTATTTGCCATCCCACAGTACAAAAATTTCAACTCTTCTGAAATACAACATGAACTGAAGGTGTCAGCTAACTCACACAATGTTCACATCAACCAAATTACCCAGGTATTTATCAGAGCATTTACCCAGACAGATTCGAAAGAGAGAAGTCTGCTTAAACTCTATCATTATAATGCCCAAACCCCTGAGAAAACCTGCAATCTGGGATAAATGTTTGTGAATCAAAGAAGATTTGCTTGACAGTAGACTTCTAGGTTTTCTCATACCTGAAGTTATGTTCAAGCAGAGAAGTGTCTTTTCAGCACACCCTTGAATTAAGTCAGCACATTAGTTAGGCACCTCAGGGAGTCTTGAGGCACCATTTTGCCATCCTCATCACATATTCCCCCAAATACATCCCTTGTGAGACTTGTAAGCCCCCACAAAACTGCTACTGCAGTCTGTCTACAGTACATATTGCATCTCTGTCAATAGAGGAGGATATACTCATTTCTTCTCAGTTCCTCTGCAACCCCATTCTATGTAAGATATCTATTATCTTGAGAGGAAAACAATGCTGAGAAACATCAAAGGCAGTTTTCTGGTCCCAAGGAAAATCTCAGTTTATACTAGGTCTGACAACAATTTGGCTCAAATGCTTTAGGCATAGAATCCCTGGAGGAGGAGGAGGAGGAGGAGGAGGAGGAGGAGGAGGAGGAGGAGGAGGAGGAGGAGGAGGAGGAGGAGGAGGAGGAGGAGGAGGAGGAAGAGGAGGAGGAGGAGGAGGAGGAGGAGAAGAAAGAGGAGGAGGAGGAGGATATTAGATGTTGCTTTCTATATAAATGATTTTTATAATATGCAGTAATGTGCAATAGATTACAGTAGTGATGATGAGGTTTGAGAATGGAACAATTTCCTAGCTCTCTCATTATTTTAGTGACTCATAAATTGGTATTTTTCTTCAATGGTTGTTGATAGTGTGTGACACTTTACATTTTTAAAAGCCATAGTGTAATTCCCCCCCCCTAATAGAAAGAGGATATAAAGTTATCTTGTATCACTGTCAAGTAGAAGACGACTCTTCACAGACAAATAGCAGTACACATTAAAGAAGAAAATATTTTAGCAAAGGGTTCAAAATGGTAGCTCCATGGTACAAAACTTACCTGGCATGTTTAAGGTTCTGGCCTTGATCCTGGGCACTACAAAATACAATAATATTTTAACATTGGGTTGAGAGCTTGCCTTGAATGTGTCAGACCCAGGTTTTATCTCCAGCATCCCATATCTTTACCTATTTGCCTAGAGAAATTCCTGAGTCAGATCTAGGAGTAACTCCTGAAAACTGGCAGGTACAGTCTAAAAACAAAACTAGAAGTGATTATAACTAGTATTTCAAAAAATAAGCTACTGCCAAAGGCTTGGATGACTCCTCCCAAGTATACAACTGGGAAGAATAGGAAATTATGCTGTAAACTAATTTAAAAAAAGATAAAGAATGCTAAATAAAACTATTAAATAAAAATCCATTCTCTTAAGTCTTGATACAAAAAAGAGGAAGAAAAAAACTTTAAACCTTACTATCACTCAGAAATGAATGGCCCAATCAGTAAGAATATGGCATTTGGGGCTGCCTTAATAGTATAGCAGTTATGGTGCTTGCCTTGCATAAGGGCAGTCTGTGTTTAATCACTGGTACCCCATTGCTGAATTAAATATTAATTATAGAGTCCTTGGTGGTTCATAAATCTGCCTGGCGCCTCCAGCCCCTTTAGGCAAGCGGGTCTGAGGGTTCAGAATAACAGCGAGTAAATGATCCACAGCAGTCATGAAGTTTCAGGAGAAATTCAGCTTTATTACAAGCTAACCGCCATGTGTGGCTTCTAAGCTAAACAGCATCTTTCCTGCTCCAGCATCTATCCCGTCTCCCATCTCTCCATGCTGCATCTTCCTTGCTGAGCCTCTGTTGCTGAATCTCTCCATCATCCCTCCCCCAGGCAACCCATTAAATTACCAACGAGACCCTCCCATATCTCTCCAAGTGAGATAGTCGGGAAATTGAGTGGGGGGAACACCCCATATGGTTCCTTGATGCCACAAAGAGTGATCCCTGAGTGAAGATCCAGGAGTAAGGCCTGAGCATCTCTGTATATGACCCAAATATCAGAAAGGGGAAAAAAAGCACTCATGGATCTAGAATTATCTGCTGACAATATTGGATTTTGGCAAAAATATATTCTGAAGGAAGAGAAATGCTGGAATAAGATGGTGTGTCTCCAAAACCTAAGAGGAACATGCCCAAGTTCTCAAAAGAAAATACCAGTAAACACACAATGGGTCTACAACTAAAGTGACTTTTGAAAAATGCACAGAAATAGTTCTGAACAAAACTTCATTAATATTTTTAGCTTTCTTATAATCCACTGATAGCAAACATAGGGCAAACATTTTACAGTTAGATTGTAATGGCTTTCAGTGTTTCTCAAATTGGCTTGAAGCCATACTGTGTAAATTGCTTAAAAATATATGTAATTCTGAACTTTTATAAGGCCCCGAGACTGTGTGCTGGTAATAATTACACAGACTGGATAATTAACTTCCGACATAAAAAGAAATAATGTGAGAGAAGAAAACTCAGGCCTTATCAACTTTTACTTAAAGCAAGTGCACAACTGACAAAACACTCTGGGCATTCATTTGGGGAGAAATTGCTGCATTCTAGTTCTCCAATGTTTCCTATAACAATGAAAAGAAATTTTCCTGCATTCCCATGATTATTCCTTTCTTAGAATTCCCAATTTTACTGTCTTATTCATTTTAGTTTTTGTTGGGAAAGTCTTATTTATAAATTCAAAGATTCTGTAGAAAAGACAAAAGCCTAAGGCTGATGATAGCAGGGGAAGTTAACTGTCCACAGGAGCAAAAGATTGACCTCTATCTGCAGTAAGCAATTGGAGCTGAAATGGAGCCTTCCACGCAATACAGTACTGGAAAGTTGTCACTTAATAAAAAGGTAATTGGTAAAGCCTAGGGAAAGGGCAAAGTTTATCAGACACCCAGGGTTCTACAGGGTATAAAAACTCAACTCATGAGACATCAAACCCTAGGAATACAGGCTGTCAATCTACTGTAAATATAAGGTAAGGTGTCCCAGAGACAGAAAATTAGAATAAGGACCTCTCCACAGTCAGTGAAAATATTAAGACTCTGGAAAGAGTTATCTGTAAAATTGCTTTAGGAATATTTTCACAACCCAGACACCATGGATCTCTAGTAAATCTGTTTGAGAAATTTTCTGTTTTGGTTTTTGGGTCATGCCCAGTAATACTTAGGGATCACTACTGTTTTGCTAATCAGGAATCTTTCCTCGTAGAGCTCAGGGTCACATGGAATGTTAGGGATTGAACCACAAGCAAGACTGCCCCAGCAAGGCAAATGTCCTACCTGCCTCTCTATCCCCAAATTTGAGAAATTTTAAGGAAGTTCTATAAGGGACAAAATGATTCCATAAATAGATGAAATGAAAATTTAGAAAATAACTATAACTTTTAAAAAATTAAATAATATAAAAGAATTAATAAAAACAATCAAGATGAGAACACTATAAAGTTCAGCTGTGTCAGTATCTTTAAAATATTAATTAGAATAATTAACATATTGTCTTTAAACTAAGTAAAGACTAACTTAAATTTATGAAAGTAAAAAAAATAAGCAATTTAAACCATACATCTCAAACATGAATAAAAATTAAATGTGTTTTTATGAATTAAAAAACTGATCTTAAAAGACTGGGTTTCAGGTCCAGAGAGAGATCATGGAGGTAGAGCATTTGCCTTGCATGCAGAAGGATGGTGGTTCGATTCTCGGCATCTCATATGGTCCCCCAAGACAGCCAGGAGCGATTTCTGTGTGTAGAGCCAGGAGTAACCCCTGAATGCTGCTGGGTGTGACTCAAAAATAAAAAAAGTAAAAAAAAAACTGGGTTTCAAAGAAAAACAACTAGGCAGTATATTTAAAATAACAAGCTCTCTCAAAGTTTGGAGTTTACTTATTTAAGATATAAAATAATGCTCCTTAAAGTATGGAAAAACAACTTATGTGTTAGAGAATGTTATAGATTCCCAGGTCCTACCTACTCAAGGTTCTTCTGAATCTATTTCTCTTGATGCTAGTGCCCTGAGAATCTGAGTTTTAACAAACACCTTGGGTTATTCTGACACAGGTTTTTAAAACACTGATATAGATCATTGATTTTTTTTTTCTTTCTAACTTTGAAAGAAGTTTGCCCAAGATACAGCTTGAGGGATAAAGCCTATGTATAAGGAAAGAACTAATTAAATGCCAAAAGGTGTTTCCAAAGGAGGTTATAAAATCTACTGTTCTGGAAATACTGAAAATGCAGTCTTACTTGGTAGCAGAAGGCTAAACTAACGACCTCTGGAAAGCCTTCATAGTCCTATGGTTTTAGGTATAATTAAATGCCCAAAGGT